>NW_005843292.1:13190-19019 GCF_000455745.1 Alligator sinensis
CTGTCTGTACCCTGTGTCTGTAGCGTGGCTACAACGGCGACCTGTCCCCAGATGATCCTAAGTCACTACAGGGACAGAGACAGTGGCACTGGCACTATCTGAGCATGGGCAGATGTGAAGGTCTTAAGGACACCAGGAATTGAGCGAAGGCTCCTAACCCTAAAGGGCAGCTCTTGTGGGGAGAAGGATTCCCTGGAAGAACCTCTCCGAGCAAGCGGGCACAGCTTTGCCGCTCCTGGCACACAAGCACATGCTGCAAATGGAGACAACAGAAGCACCCACAACCCCTGCCTACATTCAAGTGCTCTACGATGGATCAAAACTGTCTGTGAAATGGTGCTATGCTGCGTCATCGCCATCCTGGGATACTGCAACGCTGCCACGGCCTCGTCGCCAGCCTGACCCCATCCACCTGTCCACTGCATGCTTTCCCAAGGATGGGTGCTCGGAGGCAGGGAAAGCCCGTGGAGGCATGCTTGCACAGCACAGAGCACGACCAAGAACAAGCAACTCCTTGTACTAGAAAGTGCAAGAGCACCAGACCTCTTCTCCCCATCCTGGGCCCTGTCACCCCACCCGGCCCAGAGCCCCAGTCCAATCCAGACAGGCCTTGTCCCTCTCCGGAG
Source organism: Alligator sinensis (assembly GCF_000455745.1). Taxonomy (NCBI): domain Eukaryota; kingdom Metazoa; phylum Chordata; order Crocodylia; family Alligatoridae; genus Alligator; species Alligator sinensis. The sequence goes on from NW_005843292.1 coordinate 13,817, forward strand.
GCTGGGTTTGCTGCTCACAGTCAGCTTATATTTTCCTTCCTTGGCTCAACAGCTACAAAATATTTATCACTCGGAGGCAGCAACAGCTAGGAGAGGAGTCTCGCAGCTGTGCTGGAGAAATAAATGAGCAGATTAAGTTCATTTAAATGGTGGGTGATGAAACTCCAACTGCAGCTTCCGTCCGTGGCCATTATGGCAGGATTTGTCCGTCAGGCCAGAGCATGTGGGGATCAGAGCAAAAGTCCAGCCTGGTGTCTCTGCTTGGCAGCGTGTGAACTGCAGCGCTGTTCAAAATTCAATTCCCTTCATAGGTCTGGTTTGCTAAATCTGCTTTGTATTCACCAGAAGCCTCGGTCGTGTCTTTGGGAAGCCGCCGATCTTCAGGCGTACCAGTTGGTTGCGGAAAGCCCCTGCCTGCCCAGCCTCGTCTCCGACTACGACCAGGTGACGCGTTGCCTGGACAAGGGAGCCGAGGTTGATGTCATATATCTGGACTTCAAGAAAGCCCTTGATTTGGTCTCCCACGATGTCCTCATGGTTAAGCTGGGGAGCTGCGGCCTCGACCATCTCCCGGTCCGACGGCCGGGGAACTGGCTCTGGGCTCGGACCCAAAGAGCATTAGTTGATGGGAGCGAACCAACGTGGCGCAAGGTGATCAGTGGTGTCCCTCGGGGCTCAGTGCTCGGGCCGGTACTCTTCAGCATCTTCACTAAGGATCTGGATTTGGGCGTCAGATGCAGACTGGCAAAGTTCACGGGTGACACTAAACTACGGGGGAAGGCGGTCATGCTGGAGGACAGGCCAACCTGGACACACTCGCAAGGTGGGCAGACCAAAACCTGATGGCCTTCAACGCAGAGAAGTGCAGGGCGCTCCACCTTGGGAGGAAGAACCAGCATCACACTTACAGGCTCGGCAGTGCTACGCTCGCTACCACCACGCCCGAAAGAGACTTGGGGGTCTTGATCGACCACAAGATGAACATGAGCCACCAATGCGATGCCATGGCTGGCAAAGCGAACAAAACTCTGGTATGCATCCACCGATGCATCTCAAGCAAAACCAGGGAGGTCATCCTCCCGCTCTACTCGGCCTTAGTGAGCCCCCAGCTGGACTACTGCATCCAGTTTTGGGCCCCCCCCAAGAGGGAAGCCTTACGAGGAGAGGCTGAGGGACACGGGACTCTTCAGCCTGGAGAAGCACAGGCTCAGGGGACTTGGTGGCAGCCTACAAGTACATAAGGGGGTGCACCAGGATCGGGGAGAACGCCTGCTCACCAGGGCTCCCCAAGGGATGACAAGGTCGAATGGCCACAAGCTTCTGGAAGACCGATGCAGACTGGACATAAGGAAAAATTTCTTGACAGTCCAAGTGTCCAGGGGCTGGAACAGAGGGGGTGCAAGGACCTACTCCAGACTCATTCAAAAGGCGTTTGGATGCATATGGTGCTGGGGCCACGTGACTCCAGCTGACTTCCTGCCCCTGGCCGGGGGCTGGACTCCATGATCTCGCGAGGTCCCTTCCAGCCCAAATGTCCATGACTCTACGAGTCTACGAAACTTCATCTGATACCCAACGCACCCGGCCTGGCCACCTTCACATGCCAGGCCCCGTGCTCCAGCCGTGACGTGAGATTTCCGACAGGCCAGGGGAGGCTTTTAAAATGAGGTCCCACCAGATTCGTGAAGAAGGCTGAAACTCATTTTTTTTATATGCCAAAGCTTGTCCCAGCAACTGCTGAGTTTATTGGCTTCGCTGTCACTTAACTCGGCTGGAGCCGGGGAACGTGCCAGTCCCGGCATTAACTGCATCTCACAAAACACAGCCACCGTCACAGCCGCAGATGGGAGGGACACCCGGGGACAGGACGCGTCTGCCAGCAGCTGGGGTTTGGCAGCACACGGGAGGCCGTTCCCGCCCCCAGCCCCTGCTCTGGTCCAGCCCAAGGCAGCGATATCAGCAGCCCGTCCAGTTCCCGGCAGGTGCAAACTCCACTTAGCCCCAGCCAACTGCGCCAGGACTTTCTCCCCCTTCCGCACTTCTCCTGTTCATTTGTAAAACCACCCCCGTTCCTCACCACAGCTTCTTTGAATCCATCCTCCATATATTTTCCTTTGGTCTTCCAGTGAGCTGCAGGGGAGGCACTGCTTGCAGGTCAACTTTGGCTTCTCTAAACCATCAAAAAGACCTTGTTTTGAACCATAAATAGCTAATTACATGGGGCAAATATTTGGGTTTCTCATTAAACACTCTAACCCCTTGAAAGGGCCGAGAGTTAAGACTCCAGGAAGACCCCATACCCTAGTACTGCCAACCCCAAGCATCTAAAAGCCGCACCCAAGAAAAACTCACGAGGTTTTAAGAAACAACAAGAAATATGGGTTTCTTTCCAACTGCTTCTGGTTTGGAGGTTTGTTGTTTCATTTGAGAATTGAGAGACCACATTGTCAAGGCTTTCTTTGGAGCCACAAAAGCTAGGAAGTCCCGTTTTGGGAAACGCGCAGAGCTGTAGGACGCAGGAACCGTAAGAAACCCACCAAATAATGTCAAACTTGTGGCGGTATTGAGAGCTGGCTGACAAGCCCCATGTGCTTTAAGGACTTCGGCTAGGAACACCACGTGCTGTCTGGACGCCGCTGGCCGAGGAGACGGCATTCCCATTCCCTCTGTAGACAAAGTGCCCACTTTCTCTAACGTGGGGATGTAAAATAGATGAATAGATGATAAAATAGATGCTCCCTCTCCACTCACCCGGATTTTGGCTTCTGAATGAAGTAAGTGCCCGACCCCACCGGTGCAGACTAGCACCAAAGGGACTTGTCCAGGCGCGGGTGCAAGGGAAGCCGGGCCACAGGAGAGTTCCTGCAGCCGGGAGGCCAGACCTCAGCCCTCCGCACAGCACTAAAGCAGCCCTCCTGTTCACATCCCTCCCCCTCTTGAGATGGGTACAAAACCCCCGGCAGAGTGCAAAGGGAAGGCCACAAAGCACTCTGGCGCTATAGAAATATGTTCTTGCTGCAAGGGCTCGGTTGGGTCCGGAGGGACAAGGCAGAAGACAGGGTCACCACTGCCAAGTCAATCCCCTCCAGCCAGGCTGGCCTGGAAGTGAGAACACCCCGGCTCCCCCCCAGACATCTGCAAAGCCCTTGGGCTTTGCTTTCCTCCAGCAATGCATTCGCCAGGACAGACCAGCCAGCCGCCAACACCAGCCCAACTATTCTTCCTGCTGCCTGGAGAGGCAGAACGAGCAGGCTGTTGCTCCTCTTTGTAAGCACTCAGGAATTACGGTGGAAATGCCTCGGCAGATCCCGGCCATGCCAGGGAAAGGGCCTAAGCGGGGCTGCGGGAGCCTATGCCTATTCCCAGACGTGATTTTTCACGTTGCTGGCGCCCAGATGGAGGCTGCTCCAGCGTGCGCATTCCTCGCTGCTGAGTGTGCGCAGCGGCCTGTCCCTCGAGCCAACGTAGCTGTGAGCGCAGCATCGGAGCAGCGCAGAGCTCCCGTCTGCAGGGCTACGATCTCTCCCGCTCCGTGTGCTGCAAAATGCTGCCCAGGAGGAAGGCAACTTTACAAAAATTAAGCTTGGGGAAGGAGAAATCACCTGACGGCGTTAGGTTTTGGGACCTCTCAGACTCGGCCTGCAAGACCTGAACCAAGTGCTTCTGACTGCCGGTGTGAGCTGGTGCAGCCTTGGAAAGGCAGTAAGTTGTAAAAAGCAAACAGTAAAACACGATAAGAGCAGACAAGACTCCCATTGTCTCGGGCTCGTTATGGTTATATGGGCAGAGCACTTCAAAACCTGCCAGCCCGCCGCCTTCCCCTAATGAGATGACTGCTTTCGTCTTCCTGCTTTCAGGGATTCTCCAAGAGCTCTGGCTCCGATAATATCGGATTCCAGTCTCAGGAAGCAGGGTTGTGCTCCAGGACAACTTCCTACACTCAAAATAGCCTGGTGGAGGCGGCACTGCTCTCCGGCGGAGGCAGAACCACACACGCGGGATTCAAGCACGATTTCTTCTAGCCCAGATCGGCCCCGATGAGCTTCGTTGCCCCGACAGGACCGAGAGGTCCCTAAAGCTGCAGGAAGGCCGAGCGCACCACGGTATTATTAATAATCCTCTCCCACGGTGCAATGCCACGGTGCCACGAGCCTTCACGGCACTTTACAGACATGCAAGAACTGACCCCGCGTTTGCAGTTTGAGGCCCTGAACGAAGTGCACGGACATGTAATGGATTTTCACAGAGGATCGACCAGATGCTTGTCTCAGCTAAATGGAGTTAATCTGGATTTACACCAGCAGAGCTGAGCTCACCTCCTGACGCCGTGTGCATCGTGTCACCCCAGAACACGGCCACATCTCGTGGAGTATTGCTGCAATTAGGGACTTGTACTGCAGCTGTCCCCCAGACCCGAACTGGATGTTTTCAGATATCATCATCGTTAATAAAAACTCCAATCAAGTTCACTTCATCCCATTGATAACTCAGGAGGCAGGCAGCCAGCATCTTCCCACTGCTGTCTGGGACACACGGGAGCAGCCACAGGCTTCATCCCCTCGCCCTTTCTCTCCCTCCTCTGCATCTCGGTCGCTCTGTTGCTTCTCCAGCCTAGTCTAGGTCCGCATTGCAAACAGGGGGTGCCTCGAGACCCTCCCGAGGGTGCCGCACACGGTCAGCACCGGGAGGGGGGCAAGCACAGTTCGCAAGATAAACCAAGGGATTTCCGATGGGAACCCGTAGCGTCAAAACCATTGTGCCGTGGCACCGTCTTCCCAGGTTCTTTGCAACAGAACGGCTCTATTATTTGCCTGCAGTCAAAAATCCTGGGAAAACTAAGCCGGCATTTTCCAAGGGAGGGCCCTGCGGTCTGAAAGAGCCGAGAACCGCCGTTCTGGTCGCCTTCGCTCTTGCGTAAGCGGGACAAAATGAGCACCGGCTCTCCGGGACACGCCGACCCCGGAGAGAAACGGGGGGCGAGACGCAAGCCCTGGGCCAGACGGGCCCACGGCTTCTGCCCACGGCCCCGCGTGCATCGTGCCGTGGCCGTGGGCAGCTCGGGCCCCAACACCACGGCCTTTCATCGGTGCGGGCCCCCACCCCCGGGGCCTGGAGAAGCGACCCCTGCTCCCTCCCAGCCCAAAGCATCCCCGGGCGGGGAAAGGACCCGGCCGTGCCCCAGGGCAGGGCAGGGCACGGGCCA
>NW_005843292.1:19751-27920 GCF_000455745.1 Alligator sinensis
CCAGGCGGGCGCGGGCTGCCCCCTCCCTCCTCCCTCCTCCCTCCCCGGCCCCGGCCCCGGCCCCTCCTGCCCTTCCTGCTCCCAAGCTCGGCTGTCCCCTTGCAGGCACAACAGCTGGGAACCCGAAGAGAACATCCTCGACCCCCGGCTGCTCCTCGCCTTCCAGAAGAAGTGAGCCACCCCTCGCGCCGCTGGGTTTGGGCCCTAGGGGTGGGGGGAGCTCCCCGGGGCTGGGGGTCTCCTGGGACAGGCGGGTTATCTCGGGCGCCTGCTCTACCCGCCTAGGAAGTGGCTGGAGGAGCTGAATAGTCTGGACCCCCTCATCTCAAGGGCGAGACCCCGGGTCCTGCTTTATGCAGCCGCAGGTAGAGACGGGATCCCGCAGCAGAGGCCAGGTGTAAAGGGAAGCCGCGCACGTGTGCACGGGCAGAGGACGCTGGGCCCTGTCCCCCGGCCAGGGCTCCTCCACAGATCTCAGCCCTGAAGCACCATCCCCGGGAGTCTCATCCCAACCAGGACGCCTTGCGCGCGGCGAGGCAGGGGTGGCTATGGCGGGCTCAGGGTTGGCAAGCAGTTTGCCTGCGCAGTGATGGAAAACATTAGGAGTTTATGATCGGGCTTAATTAAAACTGGTTTCCGATTCCCTTTTCGGAAGAAAAGGATCGAGTCGTTCCCGAGAGCGGCGGGAGGTTTAATTAGGTATTAAGCGGTAACGAAGGAGAAGGGAATCTGGCAATGCCATTCAGGCGCTTGCCATGTAGTCATCTTCCACCTTGCGCCGCTCCGGGTTTGGGTCACCTTCTCCCGAGCAAAACAAAAGACGCGGGAGAAGTGCAACGAGCCCGGTGGAGGGATGTGTTGAATCCACAAACACCCACTGTTTTTTCTTCCCTCTGTGGAGAAACTGTAAAGAGGTTAATGCTGCTTAATTTGGAAAGAAGGGGCAGAGCGGCTATAGAGGTATATAAATAATGAATGGCTTGCAGGAGGCTAATTGGACACTTCCATTTACCCTTTTCCAACACGCACGACGAAGTACAAAAGCTCCGGCTGAATTGAAAAAGCCGCCAATTCAGCGCGGACAAAGCGGCTGGCGTAGCTTGTCGCTGACCTGCCCAGGTTTCTGCTGCCGGAGGTCACCAAGGCAACCAGGACTTTCCTTGCGTCGCTACCAAAATAGTTTGCTCGGGTTCGCTCGCCCCGGTGCGCTCTGGCACCTCGCGGCACCTGGCGCAGCCCTCGGCGGGCGGTCAGCCATCTTTGCTCCAGGGCCTGTCCTCGCACCCCCTTCCCCTCTCCCACAACCTCCCTCCTCCGTCGCACCCTCCACGCTGCTCCCGAGGCCTTGGCCTCTTGCACCGCATCATCCGGGAGGGACCGGCAGGGGGGGCGGGGCAGCACACCTGCCCGGGGGCTGTGCTCAGAAGGACCAGAAGGTGCCTTTCCTGCGCCAAATCGGTGCTTGTGTGGCCGTGCAGAACCGGGCAGCTGCTGCTGCTGTTGCCAGATTGGCTGTTATAAAAACCTCATGCGCCGTCTGCAGTAAGAGTTGCTATTCCAGCAACCAGCATCTGCTGCTTTGGGGTAAATGTTCTGCATATTGCGTGGGTGAGAGATTGCACGGTGCGGCTCCCACCCGCTTCCCTAGAAAGCCCAGGGATAAATCCCCCTTTCTTCCCCTGGCTGCTCATATACAACAACAGCAGGGGCTTTCACAGCTCCCCAGCAAAAATCCTGGGGCAGAGGGAGACCGAGAGGTTTGGTGCTTTCCGGGAAAGATGCTCCAGGTCGGTATAGGTAGGGGGTCATACGTGCACAACTGGTGCTTACGACCCCGCTCTGCTGGAACAAGGTAGGGGCAAGGGAGGAGCTGGGCCGGGTGAGGAGTGTCCGACTTTCCCCGCATTGTCCTCAATTGTGCTTGCAGGGAACACGAGAAGGAGGTGCAGAATCGGAAAAGGGGCAAGCGGCCCAGGGGCAGGCCCAGGAAGCATGTGGTGAGTCCCTGGCTGGGTGGGGGCCGGCAGGCGAGGATGGCAGCAACTTGCAAAAGCTGTGCTTGCTCCGCTTGCTCCTGTCCCGTGACGTGGGCTTGCTGACGTGGTGGAGGGGGAGCGGGGTGCAAAGCTGCTTTCGGGGTGTGGCGGGAGCAGAGGGCAGTGGGGCTGCGTGGCTGAGCTGGGCAGGAGGGCGATCCCGGTGCGTGCTAGCTGGCGATGGTGGGAGGGAACGTGCGAGTGCAATATGGAGCTTTAGTGCTGTGGGCACATGGAGAGGTGTCCATGTGCCGTGGCGCCTCTGGGATGGAGCAGCACTGGGATTTGTGGGGTCCCAGTGAGCACGGGTCCCCGGGCTGCTGAAAACCTAACTGGGAGAGAGTCGGGCCTGGGCATCGTGACTCGCACTGCTCTTCCCCTTGTCCCCTCTTTGTTTTGTCAAGGAACCAGAGGTGCCTCTGAAAACCAAGTCGAGTAGCTCCTCTTCCTCGACCTCCTCCTCCTCCTCTTCCTCCGATGAGGACGATGAGAGCGACTTGGAGGCAAAGAGGGGCCTTCGGGGCAGAGAGAGCCATCCGGTGCCACAGAAGAAAGCTCAGATCCTAGTGGCCAAGCCCGAAGCCAAGGACCCCGCCAGGAAGAAGCGTGGGCGGAAGCCTCTCCCGCCAGAGCAGAAAGCAGCCAGGAGGACGGTGAACCTGGCAAAGGTGCTGAAAACCTCCCGGAAGGAGGTGGGTGGTGGCGCTAAGCCGCTGGGCAAACCGCAGCCTCAGCACAGTGCCCAGGCCTCGGGTCTCGCTGTGCTCAAGGCGCACATGAAAGAGCCCCAAGGGGCGCTCGCCGGGCTTGGCTCCGGAGGCCCGGCGGCAGAGACCCTTCCCGGGATGATGAAGGGCTCCTCGGGGAGCCCCAACCGCGGGATCAGCTGGCAGAGCTCCATTGTCCACTACATGAACAGGATGGCCCAGAACCAGGCCTCTGCAGAGGGCTCACCGGCGGGGAGGCTGGCGCTCAAGGCACAGGCTGCCGGCAAGAGCAGCCTAGGGCTGGACTTGAAAATGAGGCACCAGAAGGGAGCGGGGGAGCCGGGGCTTAACACGCAGGGAGCCAAAGCCTCCAAGGCGCCCACCGGGGGGGATCAGAAGGCGGGATGCGCTGGGGGCTCTCAGGGCCTGCACAATGGCAGCAAGGCCCCGGCTGGCTCGCCTGTCCCCGGCAGCCAGGAGCTGAACCTTCAGGCTTTAAACTTGCAGAGCGTCAAAAATAGGCAGAACGCGGCCGGCGGCAGCAGCCTCCCTCGTCACGGTTGTGGAGCTCAGACCAAGAGCACCGGCGCCGGCGGGGCTGGGAACGCGAGCAGCGCGGCTGCGAAGGGCGGCGGGGCCAGCGCGGGACTGCCACCAGCCACGGACAGCTGCAAAAGCGAGAAGCACGTGCCCCGAGCAGGTGCCGGGGACAGAGACTCGACCAAAAGCAGCCCGCCGTGCACGCAGGAGGGGCAGGCCGGGACGGAGAGCCGCAAGCCTTCGGCGCTCTCCGAAGCGAGCACGGGGGAAGAGACCAGCTCCGATTCGGACCGGGATTCGGCCTCCTTCCCCAGCGTGGGCCAGAACATGTCGGTCTCCATCCAGACCAGCCAGGACTGGAAACCCACCCGCAGCCTGATCGAGCACGTCTTTGTCACAGACGTGACAGCCAACCTGATCACGGTGACAGTCAAGGAGTCTCCCACCAGCGTGGGGTTCTTCAATCTCCGGCAATACTGAGCCCGGGAGCGGGGCGCGGGGGAGTGGGTCCCCACGCCCTCCCCCACCGGCCGGGCCCCCTAGTTGTAGCAGGTTTTTCTTTCCTTAAGTGAATGGCAGTGGGACTCACTCGGGGAGGCAGAAATCAGCCCCTGCCCCTATAAGCAGCTGGCTGAGCCGCACCTCCCAGCCTGCAGTGAAGTGTCCTGCCATTCCCAGCCAGGGTTGCTCTTGGTTCGTGGTCGCTATATCTGCGCAGACTTCCTGGAACCAGCAGCGATTCGGGAAGAGGAGGAGGATACAGTGAAACCTGTTAACAGCCACCAAGGGGGAGCAATGCCCCTATTTTTTTTTTTCCAGTTTTCGGAGCAGGTGGCCCCACAATGGAAGTGGCTATTCTCTGGGGACAGAGGCTGGCCTGCTACTGAAGGGGACTGGCCAGCAAGTGGCTGCTGAGCCAGGTTTCACTGTACTTGGATTTCTTTGCTCTGCAGCTTGAAATGGCAGAACACAAAGCACGCAGCTGTCCAGACAGCTGGGGGCAGGGACGTGAGGCCATGCCATGTGGCAGCTCCCTGTTGCAAGGGGAGTTCCCTTTTCCTCCAGGCATCGCGCCAAACCTAGCCCTCCGCTCCCAGGATGGTCCGAGTCGGTCCAAACCATATGGGCCACTTCCCCAGCACTCAGCATGCCGCTGAGGGGGTTGTCCGTGCACGTGGGGGGTTTTCAGGGTACACGAAGCTCCTGGGCTGTGTTGCTTCCACGAGGAGTGTGAAACGACCGCTGTTTCTGTTAGCAGCCTCTGGTGGTGGTTTCCCAATGAAGTGGAAATGTTGTTTACATGTCTCAGTCTGGGGGAGCCTGCCAGACTGTGCTTGCTGCCACGGGCACGACCAGACCTCAGGGTGTACCTCTTTCCAAGCAGTGGAGACTGGCAGTCGGCGCCGCATCTCCAAGTGGTGAGGGGTGCTGCAGGCATGCAGCACCCGCTCACAGCAGGTCCTCGCTTGGTAGAGGTTGGATGCAGCGTGAGCTGCTGCATTGCTTTTGCTTTTGCTTGCTTGCTTGCTGTGAATCTGGATGCGAGGAGAAGAAGAAAAGTCCAGGCCTGGGAACCCAGCTGGAAGCAAGGCCTTCTCCTTGTCCTGGTATCACTTGTGCTCTGCCTCACCTTCTGCAGTCTGCTGTGCAGGTGGAGTTTCTTCAGGTGCCTGCACGAAGCATGCTTTGAAGCATGTGTATGACATGACCTAGCACCTGCAAATGCAGCTGACAGGGTTTAACCTGGTTCGTGTGCGTATGCCTTCAGGGCTGCCCCGGGCTGGAGACCACCCGCTGTCCGAACACCCCTGCCATCACTCCTCTAAGGCTGAGTGGCAGACAGCTTGGCAATGTGACTTGCTGCCGTCCTTGATGCGAATGTCAGTTCAGGGGAGACGATAGGACTGAAGCCATGGTGCAGCTGAGCAGCGAGAAGCAGCTGACAGCAGCAAAGCATGGTGCATCGATAGTTGAGGCTGAGCACCTGTGTCTGGTGGGCTCCGGGGGGCTCTTTGGAGGCAGGACGCGGAAAGTTCAATGCTGCTGCAGTGGTGCCGAGTGCCTTCCACTGCCACTGACTGTGGGGGGAGGACACCGAGAACCCCTTGGGGTCACGCCAGAAGTCACTGGGATGTGAAGAGAGAGCAGCTCCCATCCTCTCAGCAGCAGTGCCAGGGAACAGCCTCTGAAGAGGGGCTTCTTGCATCCTGCGCTCACTAGTCTTTGGCATTGTAGGGCTGAGCTCCTCTCCTGGATGTGTGGTTGAGGCAGTCCGGAGAACCGCTGGGGCTGCTGGTGGACTCCAAGGCAGCCCTATGAATATTTGTGGCTAGACAGACTGCGGGCCCAGCCCAGCAGGTGCACATGTCCAGCTTCTGCATCTGAATTTTGCTTGCCAGGTCGCTGCCCCAGTGCCGTGGCCTTGGGGTGCACCCGTTGGTAAGCCACTGCATGGAGCACTGGCTGCTTGGTACACACGGGGGAGTAGTGAAATGCTGTCTGCTCACAGCACCCTGGACCCTGCATCCCTTGTCTTGGGGGCAGCAGGATGTGTGGTTGTATGCAGCATATATTGTTGCATTCCTGACCCCATCATCACTGAGACAGAATTTGCTGGGCTGGTCTGCCCCGTGCCCTGGGGCTGCCTGGCTGTGCTGCTGTGCTCTCAGCTGGGGCAGTAAGTCAGCGTGGTGTCTGACTGACCCATGTCTTCACGGTGCTTCGTTCTTTGGTTTGTGTGCTGCCGCGTCTGAACTCCAGACATCACTGAGGGAAGATTCCCTGGCTACAGAAATGCCTCCCGGTTGAATTTGCAAACTTCCCTCTAAGATTTTTCTTTTGCAAATCCTCAGCTGCGGGCCCGGTTTGAGCTGACAACCTCCACGAAGCCTTGTAAGGATGCTGCTGCTCTTGGACGGTTCCCCGCGGATAGCTGGGACTTCCTTCTGCCCCTTCATTACTCAGTGACTCTTCTTGACGCTAGAGGCCTTGCTCGCATCTCCCTTGCAGAGCTGCTGCTCCATCAATCAACCTTGAGAGCTGAGGGAGTTGCTTCAGGTTCCCTGCTAACCTAGGGCTCTTAGCCACTGTAGCTGGCTGCATTAGGGGACCGCGGCGCTCGGAGACATGTGGGGCCACGTGGGTCAGACGAGAGTTTTGTCCACGTGCGTGGCTGGTAAGGACCAAGTTGCCTTGGAACTCCATGGTGCCAAAAAGTTGTTGTCTGTTGACCTCATCGTTTAAACTCAGCCAAATGAACTTCTGCTCTGAGACGTTCAAGGAAAAAAACCCGGCTTGTAGCTTCAGAGCTCCCTGCTCGTGGCCTTCACCAGCTGTGTCCTGAAGTCCAGGCCGCGAGGACGGCGGAAGGCCCTTTCCTGCTGCAGCGAACGGGGGATGTGGGCTGTCATGGGGGCAGCGCCTGGCTGTTTTCCCCACACACCAAATATTGACTACTTGGCCTTTGCAAATCCAAACTAACCTACAATGTGCCTTTGGATCTCTCCTATTCAGCTTCGCCCATGACGCCCGTCTCTGACGACTGTTTTGTGCCTAGGTAAAGTTGGCTGTGGGGGGAGAGCACACCTGGTCCCCAGCATTCGCGCGGCTCCCAGGTGGAGGCAGCTGCTGTGCATCCCAGGGGAGCTGCCCCTCACCTTCCCGAGCTTGGCACCTGAATGCCTGCGGAGGAAGAGGGCCCCAGCGGGGTTTAAACTCTGAAACGCTCAATGAAGGCTGGGGACTGGCATGTCTAACCAAGACTGAAAAGAGCCCTTGCCGAGCAGAGGAGCGGGCAGGCTGGTGTGATCAGCTGCAGCCTGCCCTGTTTTCACCTGCTTTAGTCTCTAGTCTAACCAAGCTCTGGTAGGATGCCCCTTTCCGGGATGCCGGCGTACACTGCAGTGTACTTCGCAGGACGGCCCCGTCCAGTCTCCCTTCGGAGGGCTTCTCGGGGTTCCTGACTTTGGGCACCTGTCAGTACAAAGGGGGGGTGCCCCTTCCCCTCCCCACTGCCCCCCACACAGAGCGTGCTCCTCTAGTGCCAGAGCCTGCTCTGCCAACTCCAACGTTGTGCCTTTCTGCTCACCAGCTCTTTCAATCCCAAAGTTATAGCAACTGTGAAAGTGATAATCGGGAAACGCCTTCCTACCATCATCTCTGTCTGCCCTCCCCCCCCATCCCTACCCTCCAGCCTGGTATTAAACCTACCAGCTCCCTGCGCCTTGCTCCGTGCGCCCGTGTGAGTGAGTTTGACTTTGCAGTTGGCCTCTCCAAGGCGAAGCTGAGAATTTAATTTAATTTAATCTTTTTTTGTGGACTGAAGTTCCTAGCTGGTGCTAACCGTGTTTACCAATAAATAACATTAGTATTCAAGGTCGCCTTTTTTTTTGTTTGTAAGAATTTGCTGCTGTGCGTTTGAGTGTTGAGTTGCCTGTCAAGCATCCCAGCAGAGCTCAGCTCTTGCAGGTGAGAGGGCGCGATAGCGAACGGGTCTCAGCCTGGCCGACCCGGGTGAAGCTACCTGCTCCTGCCCAGCGGACTAAAGAGGGGGCCGCTTCAGTCATCCCCTGTAGAAGCTGAGTGTATGTGTATAGATCTCTGTTTGGTAGCAGGATCCTGGCATTTGTGGGAAGGGCTGGGGTGGGTTGTGTTGGGAGGAGGGAGACAAGGACTCCGGCCAGGGTGCTGGGGTGCGAAGCTGCTCGGGGCCCGGCGGTTTCCCGCTGTTCTCATTAACAAGCCAACCCGCCGCCCTGCACGGCTGCCGCGGCGCCTCTGCTCTTCTTCCGCGGGCTTGCCCCGGACAACGCGCGTTAACCGCCCCGGGCTCCGGGAGCCAGGACGGGAGCGGCCCGGCTCCGCAGGGCCAGGGAGGTCCCGGGCCC
>NW_005843292.1:28072-28425 GCF_000455745.1 Alligator sinensis
GGGCGAACAGAGAGCAGACAGACCCGGGTCTATTTACAAAGTATATATTTAAACTCACATAAAAAGCAGGTATCGTATAGACATTCACGGTTGGCAGAAGACACGGACTGAAGCTTCACTTCTGAGACTGAGATTTAGCCGAGTTCTCTCTTTCTTTCTTGGTTTTTGTTACAAGTCTTAAGAATTAAATAACTCACACACATTCCATAGATATGCAGATATGTACATACACACATATACACCCACATGTATGTCTGGCTGTGTGCAGCGGGACACACCTCTATAGCTACAGCGGGCCGGAGCGCCAAAGGCCAACGTCCGTCCCCTCACCCCGGTGCTGGAGACCACTCGGG
>NW_005843292.1:28445-32312 GCF_000455745.1 Alligator sinensis
GAACCGGGGAGGTGTCGGTGGGATGAAGGGTGGAGGAAGGGCAGCAACATGCCTCGTTAGCATACATGTGGCAACATACATGTCCTGTGCCGGCGCAGCCGCCACGCGGCTGGCGGCGCGCTTCACTTCTTTGTACAAACACGGTTTTCTTAAAAATCTCGATTATACAAAATAGAATGTTTTCAAAGAAAAGAAAAAGGAAAAGAAAACCCCAAACAAACCCAAACCGCCTGAGCGGGTCCCTCTGTACAGACAAAACCAGAGTCCTCCAGTTCGTTTTCTCCGAGGAGGGGAAAAAGCCCCAGCTGCTGGAAGGGGCAGGGGGCGGAGGAGGCCAGAGGAAAAAAAACACCCGGCTGAGTTGCTCTGCACCCCCCTGCTTCCCACTGCGCCCCTGTGCTTTCATCTTCTGTGCAGCCCCTCACTTGGAAAGCGTTTCAGGGCCTCCCCGGGCCTACCAAGGGAGACGGAAAAGGCCTCTCTCCCGCCCCGGCCCTGGGGGCTGCCGGACAGATTTGTGCTTTAGAATCAACCGAGACGCTTCCATCAACACCGAGCACCTGCTCTCCCGCAACCCAGCTCCCCCCGCTAGCAAAGGCAAAACACCACCGCTCCCAGCATCCTCCTCTGGGGCAGGCTTGCGGCAAGGGAGCAGAAGGCCCCGGCCTGCCCCAGCAGAAGGAAGCCGGGGCGTTTTGCTCAGGCCGTGAAACCCGCACCACGCTCCTGCCTACGCCCACGACAAAGGCCCACACCGACAAGGTACACGGGCACGCGGCAAGAACCGGCTCCTCCGTTCTGCTGCAAGTGGCATAAGGGAGGGGGAAGGATTTTTTCCGGACCTGTAAGGTGACGCTGGGACTCGTCAGACAGACGCGTCTGTGATACAGCTCTGCTGCGGGGTCTTCCGGCAGCCCAAAGGGAGCTGCGGTCTGGAAAAAACCCACTTTCTATCCCAGTAGGAGCATCTAAATATGGGCAGTGACACGCTCTCCTCCCAAACTTTTCTGGCATTTCAGGAATGTAAACAGCTTTTTTTTTTTTTTTTTTTTTTAAAGTGGGTGGGGGAAAGTATCAAGCAACCAGACGAAATGAAAACAGATTCTCAGCTCAGTTCTGTCTCCCATAACTTCTACGGCAATTCTATTAAAGTGCATTTCAGTATCACTCCTTTCAGGCATCCAACACACGCACCTCCTCTTCGTTTGCAAGAAAAGGTCATTCAAGTTAATACGTCTTTGCTAGAACAACTTTTTTAGCTTTTTAATGGACTTCTGCTTTTTTTTTCCTGACTTATTTTTTTTTTTTTAATAGGAAAAATGAAACAAACAAACAAAAAAAACCCGACAATACTGTAAGTTCAAGTGCTTACTTCAACTGCCTAGGGCGACAGTTCTGGATACAGCACACTTGATTGTACAAGCAACACCTTATATCACAATCCAGGAATCAGGGCATTGGGCCCATTTCCCCATTCACCATCCATAGCATTGTATGGGAAAAAGAAAACCCACATAATTAAAAAAAAAAAACAAAACCAACTCCAAAAACATAATTAGCTATGAACATCATTCATTATATACACTGTCTCCTGCAAGACAGGCATGAACTCATGAGTCCTCAGTTTTATTGTCCTTTCTAAAAGCAACTGAGCAATCACTGTTCATCTCCATTTAAATAAAACAACTTAGAGTTGAAATATATATATATAGATAGATATTTATATATTTATATATATATATATTGGTATTTCTTCTTAAATAACATATTTACATCTAATAGAAAATATAACTCTAGAGATAATCTTTCCAACAAAACAAAACTGGAAGGAAAAAAAAAGAAAAAAGAAAGAAGAGAAAGGGAGAGAGAAAATGAGTTAATGAATTGAGGACGTCCGGGGGGGAAAAAAGAAAAAAGAAAAGAAAAAAAGAAAAAAGCCACCAAAGCTTTGCCCAAACTTTCAGTCTTCCTGGAACAAGCCGGGGAAGAGTCATCGCTTTTCCTTAAAGAATCCTTGGTCCGTACTGCTCTCCTTTATCGTGACGGTTAAAAAGTTCGAGGTCACATCAGTCACCACCACCTTCTCCAGGTTGTTGAGAGAAGGGCTCCAGGTCTCCTCTTCGGGGTCCCCCAGAATTCTGGACACGGGGATCCTCGCGATGAGGGACGGCCGGCCAGCTTGGGCCCCCACACTGTCTCGGTACAAGCTGCCCACAGAGCTCTGGTTGGCCGAGCCGTGCAGGATCTTTGGCCCGCCGGGGTCCAACCCGCCTTGCCCCTTGGGGTCCAGAAAGTCTGCCCTATGCTTGGCGACCCGGGGAGGGTACATCTCGGAGGCTCCAAGCTTCATCCCGACCTCGGCTCGGCCGGGGCTGGCCATGGTGCCGGACAGCTCGGGCTCCTGCCTCCTGGCTAGCTGTATCACGCTGTGTCCCGACCCGAACTTGGCTGCTCCGGGAACGGCCTCCTCCATTTTCCTGGCTTTGAGGTAGTCTCCCACCTTGTCCCCTGGCTCCCCGGATTTCCGCTTGGTGGGATCCAGGCTCTCCACTGGATAAAGCTCTTTCCTCGGCTTCGGGCCTCTCTTTTTGGGGGTCTCGCCAGGTTTCTCTTCTACTCTAACCACTCGGTCCCGGATGCACTCCATCTTGGGGGTGCTGGTACTGGTACCGGTGCTGGTGCTGGTACTTGTGCTCTGGGGAGGCAGGCCTATGTTTCTCAGTCCTTCCCTAGCCCGGGAGGTGGAGGCCAGCTCCTGGGGGGACCGGCCAGGATACGGCACCCGGATCCCCCTGGCAGAGTCGCTGCGAAATTCGTAGGTTTTGGCTTTTGCTTTTGCCTGGGCCTGCAAAGAAAATAAATCAACCGGTGACTTTCTCATCCCGCCATCCGGCTGCATAATTACAACTTGCAAGACGAGCGGCTGCCTATGCCCGAGCTGGAGAGGGACCCTGCTATTAGCATGCTGCCTTTTCATGCTCCCGGCTGCAGCATGCAGCCCTCTCCACTCCCCAGCCAAGCAGCATCAACACACACATGCCGGGCTCCCGCCTTCTTACCTTCAACAAGAAGGTTTTGGGTTTGGGGCCTCGCTTTTTGGGCCCGTAGAGCTCCATTTCTCGCTCCCTAGAGGTGTCAAAAATAAACAGAGCTTTGGTTCAGCACACAGCTACGTTTCTACGTGCGACGGGCACGCGGCAAGCAAGGGGCTCCTACCTTTCCTCAAAGGCTGCAAGCAGCCGGGCGTCCAGGATGTTCTCCTCGGGCTCCCAGGTGCTGTACCTAGCAGGGACAGAGCAAAGGCGCCGGTTGCCGTTAAGAGAAAAGGGAAGGAATAAAGACCCGGGGCCCAACTTTCCTTCCTCTTACAACGCGAAAGGCAGAACACTCATCCATCCCCTCCAGCCTATGCACAAATCCTACACGGCACCTACTTACTTCTGAGACCAGCCCTTCCATTTCACCAGATACTCCATGCGCCCCTGCAGAGGCAAAGAGAGAAGATAAATAGGCATGGGGGGGTGTGAATCCAGGCAGGCGTGCAACAAAGCCGCGCGCAGCGACAGGCATGCCACACCGCCCTGCCTGCCCTCACAAGCGTGTGTCAAAGCCTGCAAGCGGTTCCCTGCATGCAACAAAAAAAAACCACCCAGCGGCCGAGCCCTGCAGCCGGGCGCCGCGCACAAAACGCCTGCAAGGGGGGCGGCTCGGGGCGCAGCGGGCACGCAGCAGCCAGGCGGGCGGGTGCGGGGGGCGGCGGGGAGGAAGAAAGGGGAATTGCAAATAATAACCAGATGCAAAATCCGCGCAGCGCGAGGGCAGCCCGGACTGCTGCAGCTGCAGCTGGGGGAAGGGAGCGGGGCTGCG
>NW_005843292.1:37514-37908 GCF_000455745.1 Alligator sinensis
GTCCCCACGCAGGGACAAAGGCCGGCCGTGGGGCGCCCACGCGTGTCGGGGTCCCGTGGGCGGAGGGCGCGGGGAGGGCAGGTCGAGATCCCCCCTGCCGCGGCCGAGCTCCCGCACCTCCCTCTCCTCCCCCCGCCCCCCGGCTGCGGGCTCTGCGGCCCCGGAGTCGGAGGGAGCGTAATTAGCAGTAATTAGCAGCCAGCTCAGGCACACAAAGGTTCCCGGGCGCGCTGCCTGCCGGGGAAGCGGCGCCGCGCTGGGGGTCCCGCGCCTGCTGCGGGAGCTGGAGCTGGGGCAGCGCCCACCCCGCACATGCCCCAGCCCTGCCCCGCGCCCACGCGAGACAGCCCGGCCGCGCTTCCCAGGGTGCGTGGCGTTGGCACGAGCCTGGGTC
>NW_005843292.1:39444-55022 GCF_000455745.1 Alligator sinensis
CTGCGGAGCGCTAAAGCCCAGCCCCAGCCACGCCTGGGCCCAGGTGCCCTCTCCCCCTCCTCCCATTCCCCTGCTTGCAGCTTGTGCTCTGCCAGCCACCCCTGGAGCAGCTGCTGTACCCTGCAGCTCGCCTGAGACAGTCCTGGCAGGGAGGGATTGGCCCCGGCAGTCATGGGGCTCCTGGGCAGGGGAAGTCATCTTTGGCCACCGCTAGCTGAAAGGCTGGGCCTTGCCCAGGGCAAGAAGGTGCCCATTGGTGCCAGCTTCACACCAGGCTGAGCTATGGCAGAGCATCGCACCAACGCCAAGGAGACTCCAGGAACAGCTGATCCAGCCTCCCCTTGAAACCTGCCAGTGATGGAGATCCCCCCTTTCCCAGAGAGTCTGTTCCACTGCCTGGCTGCTCTAGCAATAAGGACCTTTTTCTTCATCGTTAATCTAAATTTACTTGGCTGCTGCTTCTGGGCTGCCCTCTGCTGCAGAAGAGAACAGGATGGGGCACTTCTGGCTAGACCTGCCCAGCCCAGCCCAGCCCAGCCCAGCCCAGGGGTAATTTGTCTTCCTCAACTGGGCCAACCTTCCACCCACTCGACCTCACCTTACCTCTCAGGGGCTCTGAGCATGAACATAGGGATCCTAGGATCATCCCTCTCAATAAAGGGCATTAGAAGCCCTCCCCTGGGTGCAACGCACCTGCTAGGGTATCGTTCAGCCACAGGCAGAATTGTATTTGGTGTCCAGGTGCTTGGGTGTACTGCAGGGTGCCTAAAACGATGGGAGAGATATCAACCTCTGGCTGCATTTCAGCATGTGATAGGTCTGTACTGTGGTGAGAGTGCTGCAGCTGAATGTGAGGCTGGGTGATCATTTCCATGATCATCCCCTGTTTTTGGGTGCTTATAACTGTCTGAAGTTGTCATCACTGGGACTGAAGTTCCCCAAACCCGTATCTAGCCAGCTCTGTTGGGGAGTGGTAGCAAACTGAGTTTCCATAGAGGGTATATGCCCAGCCTTTCTGATCCGAGATCTGGCAAAAAATACGTCCACAGAATCAGCGTGGAAATCTGCCTAAGTTCACAGGCAAGTTGTTTGCCAAGGGATCTGCCCCAACTGTTTGAAGTAAGCTTAAAAACATAGGCTTAACGTATGTGTGCAGCTCATTTATAATGAAGAAGCTGGACTTTCAGGATAGGCAGGTATGGTATGTGGCCAATGGTGAAATATTTGGATAGAGAGAAAAATGCATCATATTCATCGCGCCCAGAAAGATATTGGTCTCCAGGGCGACAATGCAATGGCACAGGCATAGCAGAACGATGCTCGATGCTTACCTGGTCTGACTTTCTGTGCAACAGAGGCCAGAAATTTTCACCCAGTGAGTTCTCGCGTCTCACCCAGTGACTCCGGGGTGGATCAGGGCAGATCTCGGAGCAAGCTGTTCATCTGAATTCAAAGACTCCAAGCAGTGGAGACCCTCGCAGCTCATGAACACTTCTTCCAGTGGTTCATCTCCCTCCCTGTCAAAAATGGCTCCTGATTTTCAGTTCACATTGTGTTGACTTTAGCCACTAGCCCCTGGGATCCTGTCTGTAAAGAGAGAAGAGCTCAGACTCCTTCTCCTGGTTTAGATAATGACAAACTGATCAAATAATCTCCTTGCTCTCCCTTAGGTAAAATCTCCTGTAGTCTCTCCTTGTCAGGCAGGTTCCCCAGACCTCACATCAGTCTGCTGAGTCTTCCCTGAACCCTCTCGGATTTCTCTGCATCTCTTTTGAAGCACGGACCCCCAGAGCTGGCCACTCTTCTGGCCACAGTCACATCAGTGCCACACGGGTGATGCACCGCTCACTAGGGAGTTCTCATCTTCATCCCAGATTGAATCGCTCCTGCTGGGATTCAAGTGTCGGCTCCAGTTTCTGGCTGGCTTCTGCCTGTGGTTTCTTCCTCCCAAAACCACTGGACTGGAGGGAAGGGGGCTAGCACCTTATGGGTCTGAGGGGCACCCCAGGGGAACACAAGCAGTGCCAAACTGGGTCAGGCCAATGGTCCAGCTAGCTCGGGATCCTGTCTCCAAGGGCGGCAAGTAGTAGATGCTTTAGGGGGAGAAGGTATGAATGGGACATGTCTCAAATGAGCCACCCCTTGTCCTACCCCCTGGCATCTCCCATCATTGGTTTAGGGTGTCGGAGGGTGCAGGCTTGACCCTTCTGTTTAATAGCTATGAATCTGTCTAGTCCTTTTCTGAACCTGCCTCTACAACCTCCTGCGACGAGTTCCTCATGGCAACTCTGCCCGGTTTGAAACATGATTTCTTGCTTGTTTTACACCTGCCTCCTGCTCAGTTCGGTGAAGGCTCCTAGTTCCTGTGTTTTGGGACAGTTCCCTGATCCCTTTGTCCGCACCCCACGTGATTTCACAGACCTCTGTCACACGGCCCCTCAGCCTTCTCCTCTCCTAACCAAAGAGCCCTAACCGTTGCAGTCTCTCCTGGCATGGCAGCTGCTCCATTGCCCCTCTGGATCATCTCCGTTGCCCTTCTCTGGACCTTTTCCAGTTCCACAACCTCCTTTCCAAGATGTGGAGACCAGAACTGCAGACACGATTCAAGCTGCGGGTGCTGAGTGTCGTAACGGTGTTCCTGATTTCTTTTCAATTCCTTTCTGATTAATACCCAATATTTTATTGGCTTTTTTTTCCCTGCAGGTGCACATTGGCCTGATGTTTTCCAAGAGCTCTATACTGTGACTCCAAGGTCCTGTTCCTGAGCGACATTTTCCCTGCTCTAAGCACTGCAGTAGCCCTTTTCTGCTCCAATTCCAAGTTGCTTATCTGCAGCCGTGC
The DNA here is from genome assembly GCF_000455745.1 of Alligator sinensis. NCBI lineage: Eukaryota > Metazoa > Chordata > Crocodylia > Alligatoridae > Alligator > Alligator sinensis. Next base: position 42,286 of record NW_005843292.1, read on the forward strand.
CCAAGCCCCTTTGTGAATCACCACTGCCCAAAACACGGCCTCCCACCCCACAGGGAGGTACTCCATTCCCTGGCCCTGGGGGACTGACCTTGCATTCGGCTGTCTGGGAACAGGTGTCTTGCTTGTAGCCGGTTTATCAATCCACTCAGGTCACTGTATCTGATCCCTCCTCCTGCTCATTTTCAGTCCTGCCAATCTTTGGGTCGCAAGCTGACTTTATCAGTGGTGTTTTATGCAACATGTCAGTGTTGTGTTGTATTCATTTGAGAACTGGGACGTAGCGGCAGAATTAAAGACAGCATTGTGAAGCACTGGACACCAGGGGCACGTGAAGGTTGATTTAAAACACTGCTCGTGTCAGAACAGCCCACAGCCCTGTTTAGGCACACGCATCTGAGGCTAGAATCAGAGATGGAAGATAGGAGGAGCGATTCTGATAGCCCTGCTCAACCACAAATAGCTGCAAGAAGCATGAACTAACTGCAGATGGCTTCTGGGTGGGCCCATCCGGACTGCATTTGGCTGTTATTTGTGAATCCTGACACTGAAGAGAAGCACCTTTAAGAAACTCAGTGTCCAGCCCCTTGAAGAGCATCTGTTTCAGGTTTCAGAGCCAGTTAAAGAAATGAAAAACAACAGGAAACCAGATCTCGTGGAATGAGTGGAGGGTTTTTCAGAGTGCATGGAGAAGGAAACCCAGGGTGGGGTCCCTCCCACCTGGCGGAGGTTAAAACTGGTTCAGGGCGTTCGACTCGAGACAAGACACCATTCCAGCAACTCTTCTGGAGGTTACGGGCCCCTCTCGTGGGCTGCCAGCATGCCTTCTTTTGGCATCCACACCAGTGACCCCAACTGTTATCCCCTGCTCGCAGCCCGCCGTACCCAGAGAGGCACAGTGCAGACCTCCTGGTTGCGCCCGTGACCTGCAAGGATCGTGGAATAGACTCCCGCAGTCAGAACCGTTCCCCTGCACGCACACATACAGCTTATGCTGCAGGCAACAGGCAGCGCCTGTGCAGGTTAGGGCCTTTATTCCTGACACTATGCGACGCTGCTGATCCCTGCAATAAATGGCTTTTATTGTGCACCTTGGATGGCTTCACCAGCCCTCTGCTCCCTCATAAACCTCTGCCAGGAGAGCTTCTAACATCCCAACTTCTGAGCTGGGATCCCATGGCTGTCATTGCTTCTTAATTAAAAGAACCCACCCCCACCATATTTCTCTTTGTCCACCTGAAAGCATAAGTGAATCCCTTCCAAACTCCCCCCGAACCGTGGGTTCAGGCTGAGCCAGTGAAACTTAAGGTGCATTAACTGGTAATGCATCAGGGCTGGAAAACAGGCTCCCTGCCCTTTGCAAGCGGAGAATGCAGATCCTGCTGCTAACAGCACTAAGCTTGCTGCCAGCCCTAAAAGCTCACAGAGTGCTCGAGCCCCGCTCACAATGGCCTGGTATGAAGAAAAGCTACCGTAGAGACTCCTCTCTGCATTCCTTCGCACGAACGCTGCCCTCCCTAACCGCGCTCAAAGCGCCAGCGTAGCTTAGCTAGAGAGAGGCATGTGAAAAATAACCCTATTATATAGCAACGACACAGCCCAGGCCAAAGCAGCAGAGGCCTAGACCCCACAGCCCAATGTGCACGTATGCCAATTAACTGCCCCCAGTGCTGGGCTGCCTTTTTATAGCAGCTCACTTCCCAGCATGCCTTTCTAAGCACCGGCCCTTAAAATACAGCAGAGCCAAGCAGCTGCAGCCTGTAAGTGCTTGTTTGCTGCATCAGCTTCCTCTTGTTTTGCTAGTAAGTTTTTCCTATTTGCTGTTAGGCTTTAGTTCCTCTTGTTCTCTTTGAAGAGGGGATGGTCTCCTGATTACTGCAACTATTCTTGTAGGCTCTCAGACTGTGTTAAATAGTTTCTCCTTGAAGTATAGGGTGGGGAGCACATGGTGGCGGGTGCTGGGAGGCTTTGCAGAGCTGGTGTGGGGGTTTCATCCCTCTGCTCCAATGCAGCCATGACCTGGTCCCATGCCACCCTCCCTCTCCCTCCTGCGTGGCACGTGCACTCGCAGCATGTTCCTGGCAGCTGCCAGTGCAAAAGGACTGTCAAGTCCCAGGCTCTGTGCTACCTCTTCAAGTTTCTGCTGCAGCTTCTTGATGGCTGGAGCCTCTGTGCTTGGCTCCAGCCAAGAGGACACCCACAGCTTGAGTTAACTGGGCTTGCGCTCGCTCTCCCTCCCTGGCCGTTTCCTATGTGAGGAGCTGGGTCTCACCCCTGGGTGAGAAGGGTTAGAGTCTACCTTTCTAAAAATGCCAGAAGCTGCAAGACCAAAGCATAGGTCTCCACCCCGCCTGGGGCTCTAGATGGATGCCTGGCTCTCCCAGCTAGGAGCCAGTGCAGACTCTCGGGTTTGGCCCACTTTGCAATGGTTGCAAACATGGGCTGCAAGCACAGGAACGTGGGCTGGAAGGAAACTTGTTCCATGACTTCCAGGCTGCGAGCTCCAGGGGCCGAGCCTGCTCCCTGGTGCAGGGGGACACAGCTGCAGGGTATAGCTGAAGCAATGCCACCTATGCAGGGGCAGCGACTCGGTCGGCGGTGCCCTGTGAAGTCAAGGGGGTTGGACCTGAAAGCACATTGACAGAAGTGCGCGATGGCTACTTACCCTGTGGGCCCTGGCGGCAGGGACTGTCTATCTGCTCTGTTCCTGGACCACCAAGCCCTGGGCACCCTCTTCTGCTTAGGATGTCATTATAGTGAGGGACTGCTCCTCTTCTGCCAGCCCCCTCTTGCAAATAGTTGCATCAAATGCATCACTCTGCATGATGCAGGATTCAAGCAAGCCAAAGCCGGGCTTTCCCCACAGGCCCACAGTGCTCCCCAGGTCCTATTCTCTTGTGCCTGCTTGTGTGAATGAATCCTGATCCCGGTGTTCACAGTTCACCCAAATGTGGTCCAGGGAGACCACGGGCCTGATTGTCCCCGTGGTGGCGTGGCTCCCCAAAGGGCACCTGCAAAAAGCTGCTGTTACCTTGACCTGTTCCCGGGAAGTGCTGGCTCTTCCCACTTACAGATGCTGTTGAACCTGTGGATGCTCTTGCAGCTGTGGACACAACCAACCCTCAACACCTGATCCAGGCCTTCTGCCAGGGCAAGGAGGAGAGCTGGACTTGCTTAGCTATTCTCCTTCCCAATTAACAACCTCTAATGACCCAGTCATGACGACATCTCCACCTTCCTGCTCTGTGCAGCAATCCAGGCCAGAGCTGCAAGACTGGCTTTGCCCTCGGAGCCCTCCCCTGGCTGGTACAGCCTTGCAGCAGTTGACATGGGTGGTCCCTCCACTGCCCGGTCCCCTGGGCACCTTTTCACTCTCCCTGACCTCTCACTCCCCTTGCAAGAAAGGAATGCATGTGTCCCTGTCACCTGTGGGCAGGTGTTTAGGGTACGACTGCCTGTGCAAGTAATCTCCCAATGCAGTACGCCTGGTTAGCTCTAAACCTGGGGCATCCAAGCCACAAGCCAGCTCACAGACGGGTGCCACCACCCCCTTCTCCCCTGCACTGGGGCAGTCTCAGCCTCACACTCTTTATGGAGTCTGCGGCTGTGGCCCAGCCCCATGGTCCTTTGCTCGCCAAGCCCTGCTTTTGCCACCTGACTCGCTCCACGTTCTCTGGACTGACCCACGGTGCTGGCTCCTCTGCCAGAGGTCTTGGATGACAGCTGCTCCAGCTCCTTTTTCCAGGCCCAAGGATGCTACAATGCACTTGTCCTCTGGCCCCTGCAGCTCTCCACGTCCTCAGGTGAATGCCAAAGAACAGGACTGCTCTCCCAGGGCTTCACCTGGGCCTAGGCCCTGCCACATCATCTAATTAGCAGGTGAAGCAGGCGTGCCTTAATTGACTCTAATGTTGAACACCGTCTTTTCTGCACAGCCTCGTCCTGCTCTCAGGGAGCCAAGTACGTGGTTTCTCTCCTCCCCCCAGTCCTCCTCACTGCCCCTCTCCCCTCCGTTTGCTTTCCCTGCACTGGTTTACTGCTCTGGGCCCTTCCTGCAAAGCACCGCTGCTGCTGACAGTGCTATACCGCTTGCCACCAGCTGCTGCAGGTCCCCAGGGCAAGCTCATCTCTGGCCTGCACGTGGGCTCCCAGACTGCGCAGGCCTTCTGGTGCACGGCTATAGGCCTCTCCTGTTTTGCACGGAGGAGCCTTGCAGCACTGCTGCCCGGAGATGAGGCCCCTGCCTTCACCCTTTAGCTCTGGGCAGCGCCTTACCCTCCGGGAAGCGAAGGCACCATCCAGGAGAGTCAGGAGCTGAGCCCACACCGCCAGCATCTCCAGTCAAGTCCCAGACGGGTGTAAATCAGGAAGAACTGTTGGAAGCTGAGTTTTCCTGGGAGCTGTCAGGCCAGCAGTGGAGGATGGGCAGAGAGCTCTGTCAGGGTGCAACACAGGCCAAAAGCAAAAGCTCTTCAGCACCACGTGCCCGATGCCCCCGCCACACAGCCAGTGGGATGGGACGCCCATGTAGGCTGGTGCCTTGTTGGAATCCAGTACAAGCAGAGGGATGTCCTTGCCCGTGTCCCTTCCTGACACAGATCTGCTATGAATCTGGTCTAAATCCAAATGATCTTATCTGTGGAATAGATTGGAAATGCCTTGCAGCAAGAAACTCTGCCGCATCCGAGTGGAGACAGCTCTGCCGCGTGGAGCCGGTCAGATGGGGGAGGAGAGGGAAGCATCTCTCGCTGCCGTGACCTTGGCATCCTGCTTTGATGCGTCTCTGTGGCACAACCGGCTGGCCTTGGGATGCGGGTCTCTGCCCCGGCCCGCCGGCCCCCCCTGCTCGGTGTGGGAAGGCTCCCTGTGCCGGGGAGGTGGCGGCATGGCTTTGGCGATGCCCAGCGTGCGCCCTGAGCTGACACAACAGCATGGCAAAGGCCTAGGGAGCATCTGCTATACAGCCATCCAAAATCCCCTCTGCCTCTGAGGACAGGCCGTCATCCCTGGGGCCGGAGTGAAGCCCGAAGGGATTAATGGCCCGGCCCTGGCAAGGACACGCTCCTCATACCCGACACATCCTTGCTCTGGGCTAGGCTGTGCATGGGGGAGTCCCAGGTTGGGAAGGCGGCGGCAGCCTCTGAACGCAGGTTTCCAAATACCTGGGACCGCGCCCAGCTCGCAGGTCCCCCGCGTCACCTCCGAGAAGGGGCAGAGCGCAGTACGAGCTGCAGCTCGCTCACCCCAGCCCTGGACCACGCTTTAGAAACCACAGACCAAGACCACGCAAAGTCCTCGTGCTTGGAGCACCGACCTCGTGGCACGTTCTGGTAAACACGGGTCTGGCTACAATCAGTGCTGCCGCCTCCCCGCGAGGTTGAATCCTGCTCCAGACTAGCTTCCTGAACCGATCGCAGGTCCTGACACCATCTTCCTCCCCTCGGCGCAACTCAGAGCGGTGCCGGCGGGGAGAGGAGTTGAACAGGACAGAGCGACTGCACTAATAATAATTAGAGAGGGGTCTGATTTCTCCAGCCTTGCTGCCTGCTCCCTCTCTCACCTTTGGTGCTAGGAAAGGGCCGCACACCCTTTATTTGCTGGCCCCTGCCTCTCTCATGGCTTTGGGAGGCGGTTTACAGCCTCTTGTCCTGCGTCCTGCAGCTGAGCCAAGTTCTCCCTCCTCCAGGCCCCTACAACGCACTTTCTTAGCCCCAGCGCAGGACACGACTTTCCTGTTGCACCTTTACCATCACCTGCCGTCAGAGAGGACACCAAGTCCCTCTTACAGGCCTCAGCTGAGCAGTGAGCTCTACACAGGAACCTCTGCCCCGGTTACTCAGAGCCAGCCACTTCCAGGCTGGCACACGCCAGGTGTTCAGTGGGGCACAGCAATGCTGCATCACGCTTTGGAAGCATGCCGAATACGCTTGGAAATGGAGGAGGGCGATTAAGACTGAGATAAAGCAAATACCAGCCGTGGATTTTGGCCAGAGAAGCAAGACAGCGTTTTAATCCCAGGGTCCCAGAGAGTTTACAATATCCCCAGATTTCTGTAGGCCATTAGCAAGCAGCTGGGGAGATGCCTGCAACCAGGGTTAGGAAATGAATTTGCAATTCCTTCCCATCCAGACAGTAAAAATGCAGTCAGCTGCACAAATCATTGGTGTTGCACAGATGAACATAACAGTAGGGCTGCTCAATCAAGACAAAATGTCCTTTCAAACCTGCAAGTAATTCCAGCCGAAACAAAAAAAACTTGAGCCTCTCCCCTGACCTGTATATACACACAGTGGAAACCACTTTCTCTAAAGGAGAACAGTAGCAGGTCATCGGGCCCTATATACCCTATTAGAGGCTGAGCCTATTTGCCAACAAACAGCTCTCCCAATTAACCACGGCAGCGATTGGCACGAGCTGGATGCACTCAGTAGCGCCAGAGACGAGCAGAAGCAAGTCATTCAGACACAAAGCAAGTCACCTTCCTCGGCTGCCGGGCACAACGTGGAGTGCACAGACTCTACATCTCGCACCTCTCGCTGCGCAGGAAGCTGCTGGAGCTCCTTGCCTAGTTTGACCGTGTTTAATGCAAAAAATTATCTGGCTCTGTGGTTTCCGGGAAATGGCGCCTCAACCAGCCGCAGCTACTGCTGAAGGATGGCATTTTAGGCAGCTCTGTATCTGCCAGTCTAATGGAGCAGGGCAAGGCGGGGGTGGGCACTGCCACGTGCCAGGGCACCCACCGAGGAAGCCTGAAACATGACGCAATCCAACTTTGGAAAGGAAACTGGCTTTAGTGCGTCCTAACGCTCAAAGCCACCAGCCGCATTCAAGCCGAACTTTATTTCAGCCCGCTGGGGAAGCAGGAAGCTGCCAGCTGCTGCTCGCTGACACAGCGTGGGGCAGGGTTCGGACGTGGGAGGCTGCAGGCTGTTTAAAACCCACTTTAGGATGCACTAGGAGCCGGTCGGCCTAGAAGATACAGGTGTCCTGGCACCCAAGTCCAGAGGTGTTGGAGCACGCGGGGCTTTGAAACAGAAAACAAAGCTCTCCCGAAGCAGTCGCGAGGCCCTGGCCTCCGCCACGCAGCGGTGTGCTCGGCAGCACTTCCCCTCTCGCAAATCCCACTGCCGCCTCTGAGGCGGGGCTCTGCTCACGCGCCCTTCGGGAGCTTGCCTTGGCAGGAGAGCGGCTGCTCCGGTCGCAGGGGAAACGGGCTGTTGTGCACCTGGCAGCCCTGCAAGCTCAGCCCGTCTCAGGCCTGACCGCCCTTGGGGGGGGGCTCTTTACAATCCAGCCCCAAGGCTTCGTGCCCTGCCGCCCGACACGGCAGAAGGCCACCCCCTTCCACGCCTGTCACCGATGCCAAGTCCGGCGATCTGCAGAACGGGTCAGACGCCGCTCCCTGCACGGCCCCCCACATCCACTGCAGTCAAAGGCGGCTTAGCATGCGGGGCCATGCCTTACGCCGCAGCTTTGGGAGGAGAAGGGGCAAAAAGCCAAATCCCACCAAGTACAGGCTGCTACTCAGAACCAACACCAGGAGCTCGGCCCATGTGAAGGGAGACCAGGGCAAGGCCAGGAGTCCGTCCTGATTTTCACCCAGGGGTTTGCCTACACTGGGACTTTTCCCAAACTCGCTCTGCTGAAATACCGACGTTGATGTAACCCGGGGCTAGCTCAGAGGAAGGCACTTGAGCCTGGAAGGGGGGCAGCCCCCTTTCCAAAGGCATGCTGACTCTGGAATTAGCCTCCCCAGATGGGCGGAGGCTGAAACAGCTATTCCAGTCATTTTCCAAGCATGGACAAGCCCCCAACAGCAGCTTAATGGAAGGGTCTGCCCCTTCCAGCAAATATGAGCCAGTGCCGGGGATTCAAAGTTTGCCAGGCAATGCAGGTCCGGAGAAGACGGGGTGGCTCCCAATTTCATTGCTAGGGCAACACCTCGAGTTCTGCGGCTCATAGTGACAAGCAGCAATTCCTATCTACTTGCAGCCGGGCGCTGTGGTGGGCCCCTAGGAGATGCATCCCATCGTGCAACCCCTCTTAGCCTCTGCAGGAAAGCCAGCGTCTAGCCCCCCGTGACGGTCCCTCCAGGTTGCCAAAAGAAGGCAGTTTAGAGAGCTTGCAAGAGGTGGGGTGTAACTGCTAGATGCATTTCCCACCACGAATTAAATCTGCCACTGCCAGCACACGTACATCCAACTCACATGACAACATTGCAGCTAAAAGCTTTCCCTGAGAACTCGGATGAATCGGCCTTCTCCGGCCAGACCCTACGGCCATAGCTAGGCTATCAAGGGGGCAGTTTTCACATGCCCCAAGTACAAGAACACGGTTAGATCGTCTTTTCAGAAGCATTAGACGGGAAGCTGTGACAGGTCCACCAGCCACGCGTGGAACAGATCGGCTACAGCGGGCCAGGCCTTCGGGTCTCCAAACATCACCCGACTTGAAAGAATTACTCTGCGCACGGCTCAGGAGCAGCCTGGTTGTAGAGGGAGCTCCAAAAAGGCCTGCAGCCTTAGCACCATCCTTTTAAACCCACAAAGGGAGGAAAATCCCATGCACAGAAGCGACAGGAGTCAGGTTAAAGCATCCGATCACATATCCCTCTCCACGGACCGCTCTCAGGGCTCGGCAAACACAATGGCTCGACGTCCAAGAACATCCAGCACTAAAGTATCCGAAACGGACTGGAAACCACGAGTTGTTCTCTTAAGGTGCCACGTGCCCGCCTTCCCACGGGTCAGGCCTCTCCGTGGCTTGGCCATGCAAAATCGCCGTCATTATTTGCTATGGACCGTGCGGGGTCTTTGTCTAACTGCTCGGAGGGGAAGGTGGGCTTCCGAACCGAGGGGGTTAAATGAAACACGCGAGATTAGGATGGAGGGAACACGCCTGCCTCTTATCTGCGCCCTGTTCTCAGCACATCGCAACAGCATAGTAGGAGCTTATCACCCGACTCTCCTTCCCCCCCACGCCCCCAGCCAGCCGCGCTCCGCTCCGCTCCCGCCTCGGAGAGGTTCAAGGAAAACCTGTCTCCGTTCACGTCTTTAAAAAGGAGGGCGCTCGCCCTGGGGAACGCAACCATTTCATTACGCCGGCATCACCGAGCCTTTTCCGTGCCGTTTACAAGCGGGTAACAAATGCACTGCAACTTCCAGTCATTTTTGTAAAGGTTTATAGTCCTTTGCAATGATTGCATGATACATTTTCTTCCTCCATGATACAGCCCTTAGAGCAGGAAGTGCTACTGGCAACTCAGGCTCCACCTTCTTTCTAACAGCTGGTCTTTGCAATCCACTCTAAGCTAGCTGCAGAACATCAAATGCACTTTCAACATCTCCATTTAATATTTACATTCAAGCAATTAATAATTGGAAGCTTATAGGTTTAGACATTTCTAGTAGCAGCAGTTTCTATAATAGCTTGTTTAGCTTTAGATAACGAACTTTGCACATAGAAACAACACGTGTGTACAGTATCAAAAAATATATACCAGGGAATGGTCCTGCAGTTCATGAAGGGGGCAAAAAGGAATGAGACTAAAATGCTGACTGGTTAAAAAGGAGAACAGAAAATATTTGTTTGATATAGTTTATAAGGTGATCTAGAGACTCCATAAATCTAGGCTTTATATTTCATTATATAAATACCTACAAATAAATATATTAGCATGGCCGGGGGACCAGCTTTCAGCTCGAACAATACATTTCAAGAACACCACGTACAAACGGGAGCAAGAACCACTCAACAAGTTAGCACTGTTAAAATATAATACTATGCAACTCTGAGTAACTGGCGGGCCCCATCCATGCGCGGCCCCGGGACTGCCGGGCCGGAGCAGCAGGAGAGGATGCCCCCAGCATAGCAGGGGCCGTCACTGTGCCCTGCCCTGCCCTCCCCTCCGCTCGGGCAGGGAGAGGCCCGGCGGGAGTGCTGCAGTCACCGCGCGGGGAGGGAAGGGCGGTGGGCTCCAGGCCAGTGACAATACCGTGGAGGGGGATGGCGGAGCAGGCGGCCCCGGGAACGTCAGCGTACCTCCCTGCGGGGAGCAGCCGGCCCCCCTCACACTGTCACATACTCCTTGAAGGTCACGGTCAGGCAGTTTGCGGTCACGTCCGTGATAATTATATTCCCAAAGAAGGGCTTGAACTCCTGCAGGGGCTCTGCCTCCTCCTCTTCCCGCTGCTGCGGCTGGGCCTCGGCGCCCGGCTTCTCCTCCAACACCGGAGGCTCCTCTGGCTTCACCTGCGCCACGGCCAGCTCGCCCTCGCCCCGCGGCTTGACGCAGCGCAAGTCTATGGGCTCGTCTAGGTCCGAATCCAGCAGGATGACCTCGGGCTGGGCGGTGGCCGAGGGAGGGGGCTCGGGCCTCTCGGGAGCCGGGGGGCTCAGGCAGGTGGGGGCACTGATGCTCCGGGAAGTGAGGCGCTTCTTGCCCGGCTCCCTGTCCCCGTGGGGCTCGGAGAGGCAGCGCTTCCTGGAGCCCGAGCTGGAGAGGTTCAGTCCCATGGTGGAAGGGCTGTGCTCCTGGCCGGGATCCAGGGACCAGGGCACGAGGTCAGGCTTGGTGGTGAGCTGCAGGGGCTGCTCGGAGGGCGGAGGCTCCTTGGCGGGGGGGGTCTTTCTCAGGGTCTCCTCGTGGTGCGCGGGTGGCGGGCCCCGCTCGCACTCAGCCCTGCTGGGGGGGTCCGCGCCTGCCACCCGCTCCTCCCCGGGCTTCCTCCAGGCCTCCTGCTTCTCCTCCCCGCCCTTCTTGGAAGTCCTCTCCTCCGAGGCCCGCTTCCTGGGCGGCTCCCCGGACTTGATCTTGACCGCCTGCATGCCGTTCTCCATGTACTTGCTCATGACGATGACGATGCGCCCGTTCTTGTTCTTGTTCTTGACGATCTTCATCTTGCCCCCGATGCCGTTGCTGGCCACCCTGTCCCGGGGAGGCGGCCCAGTGCCGCTGGACAGGTTCTTCTCGGCCCCGTTCTTGCCCTCTGCGGACAGGCTCTTTACCGGGCTCAGCAGGCTCTTGGCGGGGCTGTGAGCCCATTTATCCGGGTGAGCAACCAAGGGGCTTTTGCTGTGGTCCAAGCAGCCCTGGCTTGGCGGCTCCTTGCTGCTGGGCTGGAAGTGGGGCTCGTACATCTTGGGGTCGGGCTGGTAGTGGTGGTGCTTCTTGCTGTTCAGCTGGTAGTAATACTTCCCCTTGCTGTGGGACTGGTGCTTCACGCTGCTCTCCTTGCCGTTGGGCTGGTACTGGTGGTGCTTCTTGCTGTTGAGCTCGTACTGGTGCTGCTGGCTCTTGCCGGAGGCGCTCAGGTCCAGCTTGGGCCGGTTGTCCGCAGCAGGGTCCTGCAGCCCCGAGAGGATGTTGGAGCGCCGGGCGAAGGAGGGGAGCTGCAACGAGAGTCAGCGGTTGAGTTTGGCCAGGGCCCGTCAAGGGAGGGCAGACAAAGGCAAGGGGCCGGCGCTTCTGCGGGCGTCTATTCAATAAGCTTAAGCACACATTGTAAAACACGTGCCTTTCTAATGGCCATCATTAAGGGACGCGATGCGCCTTAACACACAGCCAGGGGCCTGCTCCTAGCCCACAGGCTGTATATTGCCCGGGATTAATTAGAGGCAATAAAAAGGACCCTTCAATCAACCCTCCCTCCCGACTCCGGGGAAAATGCAGCGGAAACACGGGAGGGAAAGAAGTAGGGGTGGCAGGGGAGAGGCGATGCCCAGAAGCAAACGCCATCAGCTCCGCTTCACGCACAGAGCCGTCTCCGCAAAGCGAGGCCTGGCCTCGGCTCCGTGCGTCACTGCCATGCTCAGTCAGTCGCAGAGCAGAGGGCCACGCAGATGCGTGCTGGAGCGGCGGCAGCGCAGGCCTGTGAGGAAGGAGATACCCATGCAGCCGCCGGGTTGGGTTTCCCTGTGGCCTCAGGCTCCTCCTCACCCTTCCCGGCTTCTGGGGCCTTCCCGAGCTCCCCGGGAGGCTGCCTGGGTGGGGACGCGCGAGAGCGCAGGGTTTGGGGACTGGCGGGTGGCAGAGCCAGCGCGGGAGGGGCTGCGGCTGGCATTTAACATCGCTGAGGGACCTGCAGGTCGCTGCTCCTCCTGAGCATGATGAAACCAGCTGAAACTCTCCTCCCCCGGGGGGCCAGGACCAACCTCGGGAGTTTATTAAAAAACAAAACAAAGCGCTTTTAAATCCGCCTGTTTGCTAAGGGGCCATTTAGAGGCAGGGCCATTTCTTGGTGCCTTGCTTGGTTTTCAAGCCTGGCTGGTCCCCAGCCCTGCTGGAAGAAGACCCCATTTCCTGCCCGCCCCAAGAAAAAGAAATAAAAGAAAATAATCACTGAATTCACCTGCACAACCAGCGGCTTGGGTTTGGGCCCCCTCTTGCGGCATCCCATCAGCTCCTCCTGCCTCTCCCTGAAGGAGCACACAAGCAACAGCCAGGCAGTTACACCCCTGCTTCCCCACAGCTCGCTGGAGGACGGGGGTGCGGCCCACGGCCACGGCGCTCCAGCGGCCCCGCAAGAAACGCGGAGGGAAAGTTGGAGGCCGGGCCGCAGCCCCGAGCGCGGGGGGGGCGCGGTAATCTCTCATTAGGATGCGCGGGACGGGCGGTCACGCACAAGCGCCGTCTCAAAGGCCACGGGCGGGGGGAGGAGCCGCTCCGTGTTTACTTAATGGCAAATTAGCCAATTAGGCAGTGGCAGGGGCCGGCCAAGGGGAGCCCCGCCCCCCGCCCC
>NW_005843292.1:57402-59154 GCF_000455745.1 Alligator sinensis
CAGGGCAGGGCAGGGGGAGCCTCCTGCCAGGGCGGCCACGCGGGCGGGCTTCTCCCCTTCCGCCGCCGTCCCCGCGTGGGTCCTCCCCGGAGCGAGCGGGGAGCCACGGGCCAGCGGGGAGCGTGTCACCCTGCGGGAGAGCCTAACAAAGGCGCCGGCTCTGCCACCGCGCAGCTCAGCCAATAAAAAGCAAAGTGATATTACAATTTTGATTTCCCTGGGGCCCTGGAGGGGCTTAATGTAAGAATTATTATCCATTGTGAGCAGCGCCTGAAAGACACCCTCCGCGGCGGGGGGAGGTTGACCCCCCAGGATCGGTGGTTATTTATTTCTCTCCGAGCAGCCCTTCTCCCACGACACGCGCCCCCCGGTTGTGATGGCATCCGAGCTGGCTCCACCCCTCCCCCCCCTTTGACATTTCAAGCTTCTTCTGTTGCCAAAAGAGATAAGTGGAGCAAAAAAAAAAAAAAAAAGCCCGCTAATGCTTGCAATAAAACTAAGTGCCCAGAGCCTGGGAAGCTTTGGAGCATTCCCCTGAAATCTGGGCGAGTCGGAAAATGCGGTCAAACGTGCACAGTTAGAGACACCGGTGAGAAACTGGGGCATGGCAGCATCGCTCCGGGAGGATTTGCCAGAACTTAGGAGGGAGGGAGGGAGGGAGGGCTGGATGGATAGATGGGCTTTGAGAAGCCCCGTATCCCTTGTCGAGAGCGAGCCGGGGCAGCGAGCTCCCCTTGTCTTTGCACGCCGCCCGCACGTCCCGTCGCACCTGCCCGGCCAGGTGCACCCGCACGCGGCCCCCGCCCCGGAGCACTCTCGTCCTCCCGTTTCTACCGCTCCCGAGAGCGCGGCCACGACAGATTTCTGCAGGATGTTCATCTGGTTTCTGTTACGAGGCTGATTGCACATGATTTGACAGTAATGATGATAATGGGGGTGATTTTGTATGTCTTGCCTGGCTCAGATAGCGAAGGGTCCATGATGTGCATCTTTTTTCCCCTTGTAGCTCCCGAGGATGCTGCCTTATTTGATGCCACAGGCAGGGGAGCCACCTGAAATGTCCCGAAGGAAGAGAGCTGGCTGCCCCCATGCGTCCTCTCCTCTTAGCCAGGTGCCAGAAATAGGGCAGAGGTGCAAGAAAGGTCTTCAGACCTAAAAGAGGTGAGAGCCACATGCTGCCTTTTATCCACCGAGCTAACAGGCATTTAATAACACACATTTTGTGTATTATCCTGTTCGCTAAAGCAGCTGCTCTGTGCCTGCTGCTGGATGCCACTTTGTGCCTGGCCCACCCCACGAAGAGACCCTGGGGTTTCTCATCCTCTGTGGAGCAAGGCAATGCACACCTTCGAGCAAGCCAGGCCACCTCCAGAGCTGGAAGCTAGCACACAGCCCCTTTGGTCTGCAAGCTCCGGGGTTGGGGACTGCCTTCACGCATGTGTCTGTGCTGCACAGCAAAGTCCTAATCCCAGGGAAGGTTTCTGGGTACCACTGGAATACTAATTAATAATAATAGCTGGAGACAGATGGATTTCCTGCAGGTGTTAAGGAATTGGACCAAAGGCAACTTCTCTCACATACTTTCTGGCCATGTTCCTTCCTTCCACCTGGCAGCAGATGTCTGTCTGGATTTCTCCTTCCCATTATTATTACTTATCAGCTTCTTACTTTAAGAAAACCAAAAGACCTGGGTGGAAGCAGCTCGCTTGGGGCTGGATTTCGTCTCTCCACGAGACGCACCCCACATGCTGA
>NW_005843292.1:59164-64512 GCF_000455745.1 Alligator sinensis
CATTTGGCTAGCAGGCCCCCTCGATTACACGCGTCGTCATTTTTTGTGTCGCTCATTAGTCGTTGTGTTATTAGCAATTCAAACCAGCGATCCTTCCCAATGCCATAATCCTCTAATCCCACAAAGATGACACCCAGCGCACGTCACCAGTGTTCAGATTCTCCTTGCAGACTCGCTAAGGATGTCTCAGGGACTTGCTGGGGACACGTCAAGTTGAAGACAAAACCAAACCAAGCAGGGACTCAGAAATAGCTCCCTTCCTTCCTCCATGGGGCACCCCTGACCAGCTGGGCCTGGCCCCTGCAAGTGCCCCGTGTGACTGCCTTCTAAGAGGCGTGGGGACATTTCCATCTCTCATTTGGTCTTATTCAGCCCATACAAAAGTCCCGAGCCCAAGCCTGTTTGGTTCTGCATGTACATGTCCGCTGCCTTTGTCAAGCACGGCTTGCGTTTGCTGTTGGAGCTCTGGCCAGCCTGAAATGCAGGTGATGATATCTCCTTTCCTGGGGTCACACTCCAGGCTGGAGAGAGAAGCAAGGAAAGGATGAGTAGGTAGGTTAAAAAAAAAAAATCAATAGGATGCCATGAGGTAAGACGCACACAATGAAACCCTGCTCCAGGTTGCCAAGGCAAACCTGTCAATAGTGTATTGAACAAGCAAATCTGACTTGCAATTATTGTCTCCTGCTAAATACAAGCTGCCCCTTTGCCTCCCAGCTCCATCCCAGCACAAGGGCTGACCGCTTGACTCCTGCAACGGAGAGTCACGGCAAAATGGTGAGGAGAGCGGGCTCGTGCTGGAGCAGCAGCCGAGGCTGATGCACGCACAGGAACCATTTTCTGTGAACCAAAGGAGCCCCCCACCTCACCAGCTCCCGGGGCTGAGATGACACCATTCAGCCCTCAAACAAGCCAGGAATGGATTTGCACGTAGCTGCTCCCTTCTGCTGGAGGATCTCAAAGCTCTTGCAAAGCACCAGGCCGTCAGCCTCGCTCGCCTGTCTGGATGTCGGAGCACTGCCGTGCCCGCTGTCCCAGGGACTGCCCCGAGGCCCAGGGAGGCCAAAGTGTCGCCAGGGGCAGCATGCTCCAATGTCCTCAGCACGCCCTTGGCTGGGCCGTGCCCTGGAGCCCCTGCCCTGCTCCTGCAGCCCCTACTCAGGCTTTGCAATTCTCCATCGCCCTCTCTGAGCTCATCCAGCACCTGTCATCCCTGCCCTCCCTCTGACCACATCTGAAGCCCGCTCCCCCCACTCAAGGATCTGCTCACCAGTGGGAACAATGCTGGGAGCACTCGTGTACACCAGTCACGGGCCTTAAGAAGCCACCAGAGATGCACGGTGTGCATGATGCTGCCGACAGCGTTGCATCCATGCCGGAGCCCCTTTGCTACCATCCACAGAGCGGCAGCAATGGGAAGTTGCAGGGGAAGAGGGAGAGTGCTTTGGCAGGGTGGGCTGGAAGAGAGCAGTGCTTGGACGTGGTCTCAGCTTCCTGCAATGGGGAAGCTGGAGCCTTAAACTGCCCCAGTGTCAACTGATGCAACTTTGGGGGCTATGGGGCCAGGTCCTCCTTGGACTGGCTTCTCTGCCAGAAACCTCTCGGCCTGGTTGCACAGGAACGGGATGCTTGTGGGACATACACGAGGCACCTCCACAGGCCACAGGACGAAGCACTGGGGAGCCTGCTCTCACGTGCAGCCCTGGCACGGCTTGAGTGGAGCAGCTCGGACCGTGTGCATGAGAGGCCAGGAAGGAGGGGAGGGGGACTTAGCCAAATCCAGGGATCTGTTCCCTGAACGGAGGCTCCCACCCCCAACGTGGGACGGAGGGGAGCAGAACCGACAGCTCAGCTCCCGGGAGCGGGGAGCAAAATACGGGAGACAGACCCCAGTGAGAAGGAAGTCTTGGCTTGGGAGCCCCGTGCCCCGGTGGAGGAGGAGCGTCTCAGACACTCGGATGAGAGTAATCCCCATTCCCCGGAGCCCCGGGCCACCCCTCTCTGCCTGTCACCCCTAACCCCGGGTGTGTGGGGGGCCCTTCCTCAAGAAGATGCCATCTGTCTCTAATCCTCTTAAACACTTGGCAAAGAAATCCGGGAAAGGGCAGATAGAGCAGATCTGGGACATGGTCTCCAATTCCTATGGCCACAGGCTGGTTGTAAGCCCCGGCCCCAGTGCCCTGGCGGTGTTCCCCCCACGTGCACCGAGCTCTCCAGAGCCAGAGCGGAGCAAGCAGTTAACAGCTAAGAATGGTGACACCGGTCCCAGTCCTTCCCTGGGTGGAGGGAGGTTGAGGTTGGGGACGAGGGAACTCTCCTTCCCTCCGTGTCACGAGGAGTGTGAAGCCAGCAGGCGTGAGCTGAGTCTCCTGGCATCTGCTCTCTGCACCGCACCTCGCCTGCCGTCTGGCCCCTGGGGAGGGCTGGGCTCCGGACGCAGCCCATCACTTCAGCTGTGCAGCTTGTTGGCTGCCAAGGGTCATTCAGAGATGCTCGTCTTCAGGAAGCAACTCGGCTGAGGCTGCCCGGGGGGCTGTGGAAAGGCCGGGAAGTTCTGCACAAGCTTTCCCACTTGCCAGACATACCTGCTTAGGCTTCCCCAGCAACATGAGCCACGCGACTCCTTCGACGGAAGCAAGAGGCCTGGGCGGCGGCGGCGGCTGGCTCCGGAGCAAGCTGAGGGCGGCTACGAGTTTCCTCAGTTTTCACGAATCGCCCTGTTTCCCTGCGCTGCTTTGCAGGTGCAGAGCAGGTCCCAGCACGCTGCCTCGTCCTCGGCTGCCCCGTGCGCTTGTGCCAAAGGATTTGGGAAAGCAGAGAACCGGCTCCTGGCCTTGCTGCCAAGAATGAGCTGGAAGGATCACTTTACTCTGCTCCCCCATCTCAGGCCTTGCAGAGCAAATCCCATCTTGTTGCCCCCTCTCACTTCCCTCCTCCTGCTTGCCTGCCTTCAGGCAGAGGGGCCAAGCAGGGGATGTCCAGCTCACATTACACCCAAGGTCCACGAGAAAGGCCACGTGGCAAATGAAGCCCGGCCACGTATCCAGCAGCACCTAGCACAGTTTTAGAAAGCAAATGTCCAAGCTGCTTTTAAGAAAGGGGCAGACCTTCCTACCCCCTGCTGATGGCAAGTGAGGACTTCCCTCCAGCCCAAACACAGCCTGGATCTTGCAATGCACCCTGCTAGGTGCAGGGCTCTGCTTTGACTGCAGGATTGGGCCCTCCCAGACACTGCCGAGGCAGCCGTGCCAAGGTGGTCACTCCAGAGGCCATCAGGACTGCGCGCACAGCCGCAGCAATTCGTCCTTTAAAAGCACTGAGGATTTTGAGTTTGACGCTTCAGCAACCAGGGCTCGTGGGATCAACTGTGTTTACCCCACTGGCCTTTACTGGACCGAAGCTCCACGCAGGAGACGTCAGCCCCGAGCACAGAAACCTCACCCCTGCCCAGGCTGAGGGCACGGGTAGCAAAACCGGAGCCCAGCGCCCCCAGCCCTCACTCGAGCACCCTGTAGCCTCCCCCAGCAGGACACCCCTCCGCCCCGCCACCGCGCCATGCTCCGGACCTCCAGCACCCTGCAAGAGTGCAAGGCCGCAGCGGCACAGAGACCGAGGCTGTGCCAAGTGTCACCATCCCTCCGGGATACAGCCTGATCTGTGGGGAGCTGGACACCCCCCCTGCCCCGGCATGTGTTTCTCCCGTGACACAGGAGCCTTGTGGGTGTCGGTGACCCCATCTCCCTCGTGGAGACTCGGGCACCTGCGAGAGGACGCTCTCCTTCACAGCTCTTCCAGCCTGGTGCCATGCCTTCCTCAGCAAGCCCTGCCTCCGTGCATGCAGACGCCCGCACCAGGCCTCCTCCTGGCAGACGGGCACGGGGTCAGCACCCGGAGGGCAAGCTGATGGATTTGCATGCCGGGACTACAAAGGAAGGAAACGGCTCTACGGGCTGCTGCCATGAGCAGCAAGCAGCATGGGCGCAGCAGGAGTGGGGGCAGAGGCAGAGCCTGACATTGCACCCACATCAACTCCCAGCAAGGGGTGGAGATGCTCTACCCCAGCAGGAGCGGGCAGCCAGAGGGCCCGAACCTGACCTCTGGGGCACAGCGTGCCGGGGGGCGCTGAGTAAACCCCGCTCTCGCACAGCCAAGCTCTGCTCCTCCAGACGGGAACTGGCTGCCACCTCCACGGACGTATGCAGCACCTGGCCCTCTGTTGCCCCGATTTTGGCTGGGGTCAGGGGATGCTGCAGTGATGCAAATAACGGGCACAGCTGGCTGGGTGTGCCCCAGAGGGAGCAAGCAGCTGCTGCGGCACCGCTCGCCAGCACTGGCAACGCTCTGCAGCTCCGCTGTGCTGACAGGAGCAGACAGCAGGCCCAGGCTGGGCCCAACTGGACGAGGAAAGCTGCGCGGGGCCCAGCAGTGCTGTGAGCAGCTCGGGTGGGCAGCGGAGATTCCCCGCAGGGCAAGAGACAGCGGCTGAGCCCAGTGCTGGCTCCTGGCTCTGCCTAGCTGCTAGGAAACCACGAGGCAGGTGCAGGGTTTGCCCCAGAGCTGCAATGAGGAGAACCGTCTCTGCTTTCCTTCCAGCTCTGAACGGGGGGTTGCCCTGCAGAGAAGGTCCCAGGCAGCAGGACGGTGCTTGCAGCTTGCCCCCAATTCCTGCAGAGCAGGAGGCACCGGTGCATGCAGCTGGGGTGCAGGAGGTTGCCCGCAGGGCACTGGCTGCAGGACGGCCCATAGGGTGGCAGGGGCACTTTGCGGGGGCTCTGGTCCTCTACAGGCCCAGGATCATCCGGGCATGGGGGGGCAGTTTGTGCATGGATCCCCATGCCTGGGCAGGGGCACCGGGGAGCCGGAGCAGGCAGTCCCTGGGCTGTGCACACCCAGCTCTCGCTGCAGAGGGAGGAAGCAGCACCCTGGCTTGTGGTCAGGCAGTTTCTTTCCTCCTTGCACCTGAAGTGAATCAGCCGTGCAGCTCCCCCCGCCGCCTTCCCTGCGGCATCCTGCGCAGAGGCAGCCCCGAGAGCTTCCTTCCGCCAGCACCCGCGGCCCAGCCGGCGCCTGCACGGGCCTGACTGCAGCGTGCCTGCCCGCCCAGCAGCTGCCCTGCAGCTTGATCCTCTCGGCGGATTGCGCCGAGCATTTGTGCTTGCAAAGCTCTGGGGGAGATTTATGGGGTGTGGCGGCAGCCCCCCCTGCACTGTCCCTCCTGTAAAGCTGCTTAGTCCAGCCCTGAGCCCAACCACGCTTAACCCGCCAGCCAGCAGGCATGCGGGCCGGGGGCAGGGGAGGGGGTCCGTTGAGGCGGGGGGCTCCCCCAGCCCCCCCGCCCCACCAGCACA
>NW_005843292.1:64610-67651 GCF_000455745.1 Alligator sinensis
CGGTGGGGGGGGGGGCCCCCCCCCCCCCCCCCCCCCCAGCAGCTCACACAGAACAGAGGGGCTGCAGCTAATCGCTGCATTTCCTGCCACAGGTGGGGGAACGGGCGTTGTTTTAGAGACAGACCGCAACGCACCACACCCCTGAGAGGTCACTTCCAGGCGAAGGCATCTCCCTGTTCAGCCCCGGGCCAGAAGCGCAGGTAGCATTGCATTTCCACCCATGAATTAAGGAGCTCATCCAGTTACGTTGCAAAACCCACATGCAGCTGGTCTCCCTGCTGGAAGTGCCGGGGAGCGGCCAGGCTCAGGCTGCACGGCTGCAGGGAGCGGTGCAGCCAGGGGCGCAGGCAGAGCAGGGGGGGAAGCACACAGGCCTCCCAACTGATGTCAAGGGAGGTGTTTGCAAATGGCATTTTGTGACCCTGCAGGGCACGGCACCAGGGATCCACGTCCCGTGCCACTTGCCCGGAGCAAGATGCCAGCACAGCCTGTCCCAGCATTGGGCAGGGGGTGCTGGCAGGCAGCGGCAGGAGGGAAGGAAGCCGCATGTTCATACACATAAGAAACTGCAGGAGGAAACGCGAAGGAAACAAGGCAGAAGAGCCAGTCGGGAAGGTCGGTCCATCGTGGGGCAGCCACGTTGGCCGGCACAGCTGGGGCGCCCTGGCAACCCACCGCGCCACAGACTGCTCCTCTGCCCTGGAGGTCTCCCCGCGGCGGGGTGCACGCGTGCAACAACACCTCTGCACGTGCTCCTGCAGCTCCTTGCCCAGCAGAGATCAGAATCCCCTGTGAATGACATCACAGCTGGTTGCCAGGGAACCGGTGATGATGTCACAAGCAGATGGACTCTCCTCCTTTTTAACACAAGCCTCCTGGACCGGGGCAGGGAAAGGAGAACAAGGGGTGCCAAGGGTGATGCGGGTGCCCCAACAGCTGGCACCCGAGCTACAGCGAAGGGCACCCAGGAGGAGAGACAGAAACGCCTCAGGGTCGGTCCCTGCAGGGCCAGGTGTGCCAGGGAGAGGGCAGGGGTCCCGGGCTGGACAGGTAACGCGGCCCCTGGCACGGAGAGGCCTGGCAAGGCTCCAGGAGCACCCTGGCCTAGCCGGCGATGCGCTGCTGCTCCTCGGACAGGCGGCGAGGTCCCTCCCTCGTGCCGCGCCGACAACGCTGCAAGGACAAAGGGCCTGGGTGCCGGGGGCTGTTCCATGGAAAGCTGCGAGCCCCTCTCCCTTTTCACTTCTCGTTTCGTCAGGCGCGGACGCGTGCCCTGCAAAGCTATTTTTAGCCGGCGCTTGCTGTTCTGGTTTCCCCGGGGGATGCTGAGCAGGTTGTGGGAACTCCAGCTGTCTCTCAGGCCGTGGTCGCGGGGCCTCGCTTCCTGGGGTCTCCCCCGCCACTCATTTGAGACGAGCACCCACTCGGCCTCTGGTTTCCAGTCACCGGCATGCTGCACGGGAAAGGATCCGCCAGCCCCAAAGTTGCCCCGCAATGCCACCTCTCCCCTGCAGCCAGCTCACCTGGCCGCCGCAGGGCTAAGAGGCATGGCAAGGGTTATTCTGTTCCTGCCCCAAGTGGCTTCTGCGCTGGGCGAATGGCAGAAGCACCACAACCTGCGTTGCCCTGCAGCCCCTGCTTGCCACGGGCTCCAGGCATGGCTTCGTAAAGCCCCGTCCTGCAGCTGGCATCTCAAGAGGGGCAAGACTGGCTGGCAAGCGCCCGGCAAGGTGACGGGCACTGCAAAATTGTCCCAGGGAGGAACGAAGAGATGAACAGCAAAGCAGCTCATCAGGGACCTTTGGGTGGGACTAACACCCCCCTCTCAAAATGCAGCAGCAGGACTCCCCAGAGCCAGGATCCCTGCCCCGGCTCTGCACGGGGACAGCGGTCGCTTGTGTTCAGCAGTTCTCACCCGCCAGAACTGGAACCGGGAGTCCCGGGAGCCTGGGCTCGGCCTGGCACTGCCGGGGCTTTGCGTTTTGCTCCTTGCACCTGTTTGTGGCCTTGGGGAAGGCCCGGAGACAAGGGCCAGAGCACCTGAACCAGAGGAGAGCAGCGGGGGTCACGCTTGGAGGAAGGTCTGGACCTGCCCCGTGCAGGAGCTGGGCAGCCCCCTCTGTCCAGACCTGGAGGTGGGGAGCTCAAGCAGAGGGAGGGAAGCAATCACCTCTGAAACACTGCGGGTGGTCTCCAGACCGACGACAGGGCAGTGCCGCGCGCGCAGGGCAGGCGCTGCCGCTAACAAGGCGGCCTGGGCCAGGCTCCATAAAGCATGTCGCTGATCGGTGCAGATGCACCCCCTCTCTCCGGGGGCTTTGCTGCCAGGAGCAAGGAGCTGCCTCCTTCCCGCCGCCGCCTGGCACTGCAGGCAGGAGCTTACAAGCCAACAGGTGCCAAGGAAGGCATGTGGGACGTAGCGGCACAGCCCCTTTCCATGCTCCGGGTACAGCCCGCATGTCAGCACGTCTGCCAAGGCAGCGCTGGGCCTGGCTCCCAGCTCTCCCAGGTGAACGGGGAGGAGACGAACCTGCTGGGGCCAGGAGTCGCCTGAGCGCACCCACACCCCACACCGCTGCCCGGGGCCGGCCTCCGTCAGAAGCTGCTCATAAAGCCCCACGCTTGGGAGCAGCAGAGCAGGGTGGAAGGGGCAGGAAGGGGATGGCAGCAGACGCCTGCAGCGGCCCATGTTTGGGCCACTGCTGCATGAGGGCCATAAAAGGCAAGAGGAGGGAGGGAGCTCAGCTGCAGCCCGAAATACTCCTGGTGGCACCAGGGTAGAGGACACCTGGCGGCACGCGTTGGTCACTGCAGCATGCTGCCCAAGACCGCGCCCGGCTGGGGGGCACTCTCCGAAGCCGCTGTCCTCACTCAAACCCACCGCCCCTGGAACAAGAGGGCAGCGCGCAGGGCCGCGGCGGAGGGCTCTCTCCGCCAAGGACCTCGGAGCACTTTGCAAGCATACGATTAAGTCTCCCCCTCACCTCCATCTGTCCCGGCAGTGGGGGGTGTGCTCTTGAACTTGCTGTCGGGCAAGCTGA
>NW_005843292.1:67661-79297 GCF_000455745.1 Alligator sinensis
AAGCACCTTGTCCCATGTCACACAGACAGGGAATGGCCAGACCAGGAGGAGCAGCCAGGCCTCCCGCAGCCCATTTCCCTGCTCAAGCCACTCAGCCCCATCCCTGCGTCACACGCTGCCAGGTGAGACCAGGGTCCTTGCAAGCCCCACACCCACACCCTGGTGGAGCAGGCCCGTGCTGCTGAGTCCTAGCATGGGGGCTTGGGGCCAGCCTCAGAGCATTGCATTCGTTCCTCCTAGAGACACCCAGAAATCAGCCCCCTCAGGCTGTATTACATCCGATCCTACTTGACCTCCCGCCCGGCATCTTGAAAGCAGCCTCGAGCACAGGTCCAGCCCATGCGGACCGCGGGACACAGCACGCTGCGGACACTTGCAGCTGGCGTGCAACTGGGCTGTGCTGCAAAGGCAGAGAAACGCCAGCCAGAGGCCCGGGGTAGGCAGGGGATATGGGAGCGGTGCTTAGGCTGAGGGACGCTGCTAATTCATCTGGGGAGAATAATGCGAACGGCAGGGCCGGGCTGGGAGGGAGAGGCTGGGAGCAGGGGAGGCAGAGGAGCATACAGCAAGTGGGCTAGGGGCTGGCAGGCAGGATGGCAGGGATCCAGAGGAGACCAGCACCACCCCCTTGCTTAGGGAGATCAGGCAGGGTGTTGGTGCTCCCGCCAGGTCAGGCCTGCCTCGTGCGGGGCACACGCAGCCACCGCAGCAAGCCCTGCTCCGTCAGCAGGCAGAGAAGCTGGCCGCAGCTGGGTCGCGTGCCGGCCCCAGGAGCAAGACCCGGAGTCTGCAGAGACTCCAGGAAAGAGCAGCCCGGCGAGGTGGTGGGAGAGCAGAATGAGTCACGGTGGGGAGAGCTCCTGGTGTGCGGCCAGCTGGTGCCGGCGGGCGGGCGGGCGGGCGGGGATGTGAGGCGGCCCGAAAGCATGCGAAGAAGGTAAACAGCGGGAGGAAGAATATGCTGGAGCAGGGGCCAGAGACAGCAACTGGGTTGTGCTAAGAGGAGAAGAATTCAGGATGAATCTGCAGGGAAACTTCCTTCCGGGGGTGTGAGCCAGGCCGGGACCAGGCGCCCGCATGGCAGACCGTGCAGTGCTGAGCGCCGGGCCGGATAAGAGGCTCTTCAAGAAGCACCTGGCCCCTTCCAGTGCAGACCGACCCTGCCTCGCTTGCACCGGCCTGCGTGTGGTTCGAGGGCAGCTTCTCCAGGCCCTCGGCGTCCTCTCCGGACCTGGCCTGGACATCATGCGCTGGCCGAAGGAGCGTGGCCGTGGACCCAGGGCGCCCCTGGGGTCTCCCAGCTCCAGCAAACGTCCGGCTGCCCGGGTGGGCCGGCGGGAGAGGGCTGCAGGTGAATTCATCTGTCTGCACCAGCTCAGCCTCCTCCGCTCCAGGGACCGGGGCTGATTCATCTCTTCCTGGGATGCTGCTTACGCAGGCGGCCGCGCCGTGCGCTTCCCTGCCTGAATGGCTGGCCGGCTAAATTAAGCCCAGCAACAATAGGCTGTCGATTATCCCATTACATTTCCGTAGGGTCTGACTTCATCAGCAGCTCTTTAAAGGGCAGCAAAAGCGACTCAGTGGAAACAGGCCCTCGCGCCTCTGCGCTCCCCGGGCGTCTCCTGAGTCACGCGTGCCCGTGCGGCGAGCAGGCCGCTCGTGCCGTTGCCCGCGTGGTTGCGGTAGCTGCCGTCGCAGGTGGGAGGCTGGGTGAGATGGTCCCGTGTGCCGTGGAGAGAGCCGGGGAGGTCGCCCAGCTGCAGCAGGGGCAGATGCGACGACCCCCACGTCTGCCCCCCGCCTACAAGGCCACAGCGCCCTGAAGCACCAGGCTGGGCCACTCCTGGCTCAAGCGACGTCGCTGTGGATAAGTCACCTCCTCTGCCCCCAGCTCGGCCTGCAAGGACCCGGCCTTTGCCCTGCCCCGGCGCACCCCTCGGGTCGGGTCGGGGTGCCGACTGCCCCTCTCCCCCCGCAACACCAATTCCATCCGCGCTCGCTCCTAATCAATCTAATTTTACAGCCAGAGCCGCTGAAGAGCAATTTTTCAAGAACAAAAAGGTCAGCGCGCGCGGGCCTGATCGATCGTCCTCCCGCTCCGCTCCCCCGGCAGGGGGTTGGGGGCCGGCCCACCACCCCGTCGCCCTCCACGGTGCCCATCATGACCGGCACGTCGGGGTTCCCGGAGCGTCCCCGCAACACAGAGCGGGGGTCACTGGTGGAGGGGGGGCAGGCCCGTGCAGTCATCCAGAGCCACTTCTATCCATCGCCATCACTGAGGGACTGGCCGAGTCGTACGCTCGCCCATCCATGGGTGCACTGCACTGGGCCGCGGAGACGGCTCCTGCACCGGCTTTGCTCCCTCTGGGCAGAGAGGGCCTCACTCCCGTGCCAGGCGCTTGCTGAAATGCGCTGGGGTCGGCTCCCCCGGCCTGGTCCTTTGGGCAGAGGCTGCAAAACAGGTCTGGAGCCCCGGGCTGGCAGGTGGCGATCCACGTGGCCCCCACGCAGCCTTCGGGCACAGCTGCAGGGACAGAGCAGAAGACAGGAGTGCGTGCGGGGGGCAAGACCAACGGTGCACAGGGCCCTACAGACCCCAAGGCAGCTCCCTCACCCACGCGCCCACAGTCCTCCGAGCCCCAGCCCCTTCCCGGGCTGCTTCTGGCTCGGCGCCACGGAGGCTCGCTCACCTGCCCGTCTCCAGCCTCACCTGAGCTGCCGTTTTAGCCGGTTCCGCAGCAGTCAAGGCGAAGATGGCAGAGCGGGAGGCACGGAGCCGGGGGCAACGGAGCGAGACCCACAGCTCACATCAGTCTCCTGGATTGTCTCTCGTGGGCACCTGCTCAAGCAGCCAGGCTGGGCCGATTTCGGGACGCGGGCATGGGGGAGAACAGGATTTGCATCCTCCGCTCTGCTCAAGAAGGGGGGACACACCTGGACACACACAAAGGACAGGGACCCCAGAAGACCCTGCCCCGTCTGGGAGCAGGAATCAGCCCCAGGCAGACGGGGGCTCAGCCTTCCTGGACACGGCCAGGCCTGGGCCACCCTGGAGCAGGGGGCTGTCTCGGCGGGGCTCCCCCACGCAGCCCAGACCTCAGCAGTGCCGCGCGGCTGGGAACGGGGCAGATTTATTGCCCTTGGCACGGAGCCGAGAGGCCCGGCCGGCATCTGGGCAGTTACCGGGGTTTCCCGTCGCTGCTGAAAGCATCCAGAGCACAAACGCTGGGAACCCCGGCGCTGACCTGGGACCCCGACCGGGACCTCCGCCGTGGGGGCCACAGCCCAGCACCATGGCATGGGACGGAGCCATGGGCCCCAAGCTGGCAGGGATGGGCCGGGCATGGACACAGGGGGCCGTGCCCCCAGCCCGGAGGACGCTGAATGTGGCATGCAGAGCCCTGGATAAACGCAGGCCGGGCCCGGTCCATGCACTGCCCAGGGCATCCCCACAGCCTCGCAGGGTGCAAGGGGCAGCTCTAAGGGCAGCAGCCCGCAGCACCTGTAATGCAGGGCTGAGGTTGCATCATGGAGAAGTCAGAGCAAAGCCCCGGAGACCCAGCAGCGCTTCCCTCCTAGCCGGGGGCCAGCTCCCCCCTCCATCAGCTGAGCCAGCCGCCAGCTTGGCCTCCGGCTCCGGAGGACCGTGCGAGCCCCTCCTGCCGAGGGACCCCAGGCCCAGGACTGCCCTGGGGCAGCTCCCGGAGGGGAGAGCAGGGCAAGCTGCAGTTGCTGGAGGTCCCTGCCGCAGCAGAGGCTGCATGAGGCAAAGAGGGAGCCGGGTTGCCTCATTCCCTCCCTCCTTCCCCTCCTGCCTGAGACTTGAACCACCTGGGAGCGACGAGCTACGGCTCCTGCACCTGCTGCCCCTCGCCTCTGGCACCTTGCGCACCCTGGGGGTGTGGGATGCCAGGGTGACGGGCACCCCGGCAGTGACCTCCCAACTCCCGCAGCTCCTGGGGAGACGGGACCCCCAAATTGGCAGCTTTGCACCTAGGGTACATGTTTAAGGCACCAAGTTCATGGCTGAAGAGCACTGAGCTCCTGGCTGGGGGACCCTGCCCCATCCCGGCCGAGGGAGCAGCGCCGTGCACAGCTCGGCTCCATGCTGCTGTGTCCACATGGCTCACAGGACCCTGCTGGCACCGATCAGGACATGACTCTTTGGTACAAAAGTCCCAGTTCAAACTCCTTGAGGACCTGGGACCAGCCCCAAAACACGGGTGCTCGGATGCCTTATCCAGATGCCCAAGCAGTGTCCAAGGTAGCTCCGGGGCAGAGGCAGGAGAGGGCCAGGGTGCTGGCGCTGGGTCAGACGGGCTCCGACTGCCAAGTCCAGCAGCCGAGAGCACCCTTGCCCCCGGGGCCGGGGCCACGAGCTGCTTTCCCGGAGAGGAGCGGTGCTCCGCAGTGTTACAGCCGCGCCGCCATCCGTGCACCTGCCTCCCTGCCCCGGGAGCTGGTAAGAGCTGGCTGACGTTGCACCAGCAGCATCCAGGGGCTGGGAGGAAGCCGTTGCAAGGTGCCAAAGAGCCGGCTGCCGCCTTCAGGGACCTGCTGCGGGCCACGAGGGAAGGAGAGGACGTACCTGCAGACCGCGGTGCTGCAGGGAAGGGTTCGCAGCCAGCTTGGAAAGGCACGAGCAGTTTCCAGGCCTCCACGCCGTCTCCGCATCCGGGCCATGCCCTTCCAAGCACCTTGCAGCCCCTGCGTTGGCTTGCGGACGCCTCCCGTCTCGCTGTCTGGAAAGGAGCGAAGAGCTGGGGGTGCAGGGCCGCAGGTTGAAGCATGCAGGCTCCGGCGATGCAGGCAGGGCAGCGTGGTCTCCCAGCCGCCAGCCCTCCGGCACGGCAGACGCGGGCCAGGAGCAACGGAGCCGGGACGGAGCAGGCCCATGTGTGCCGAGGGCCGAGCAGGACTGCCACGTGCCCTGGCCCCTGCTTCACATTTCAAGACGAAACCCCAGCGAGCCAGGAGGTCACTGGCTGATCCAGTGGGTTTCAGCTTGGGGTGCCGGGCTGGGCCAAATCAGAGAGAGGAAAAGGAAAACACGGCGGGGGAACGTGGTTGGAAGATAAATCCCCAGGCAGGTTTCTCAGCCTCGCCTGCCCCTGCGCTCTGGCCTGGGGCACGGGCAGGGAGGGCGGGATGGCACCGGGGGCGAGACGCTGCAGGGATGCTTGTCCCGGATCCGGGCGTCCCTGAGCCGAGCAAAATGCAGCGGGAGCACCGGAGCGCCCCGGGGAAGGGCCGAGGTGAACAACCTGCGGCTCCAGCAGCCAGAAAGGGAAAAACTTCGTGGTTTCCCAAGCGGTCTGGAAAAGTAACCCCACCACCCTGTAGCTTCGGCATAGGAGGTGCGGCAAGGCAGAGGAGCCTTCCCTAGGAGCAGCGTTAACCCGCATCAGCTGGCGCGTCTCCTCCCGTGGGGGCACGGGCACCACGCACGAGCCCCCGACCACGCAGCTCAGCCAAGTGTCACCCGTTCACAAGGAGAGCTACGCTGGCAGCCCCTGGCTCCGGGATTTGTTTTATATTTAAAAAACTATCTTCCTGTCTCCTATGGGCCTGTGAAAGGCCGAGACACAAAGCAAAGAGCAGGGAGGACAGACGGGAGCCAGCGGCGCCTGGGAAACAACGCCGTGCGTGCCAGGAAACCACGAGGGCTGCATGGGCCGTGCGAGGCCCGAGAGCTGCTCGTGTCGGACCCCTCGCGCCGACGGGGGCAGAGAGGCTGCGGCTGGCGGCCCTGCTTCTCTGCCAACAATGCCCACGTCCCGGGAGGGCTGGCAAAGGCCCACAAAGCACCACGATGCCTGGTAACATGGCAGCCGTGCCCAGGCCAGCTCCAGTCGAGCACGGCAGAGACACGGGGCAGTGCGACCAGCTGCGACTTGCACTCTGCCCTGCCGTCAGCGTCCAGCACAGTGGGGAAACAGCTTGCGGTTCCTGAAAGGCGGAAACAGCAACGTCCTTTCCACGGCTCCATCCCCAAGTCACCGCCGCGGGGCTGCAACACAAAGCCGGGAGACGCCGAAGCTGGGCACGTCGCACCCAGCAGACGAAACACTGGCGCATCAGGGCCCCGGAGACCCTGCCTGCTCGCTGGGGAGGGGGGTCCAGGCAGCTTCCCTGCATCTCTCGTCCTTAATCTCATTCAGGAAAAATAGCGTATAAACGTCGCCAACTTACACTCTGTCCTTTTTATTAGATTGCCCCAAATTGGCTTTGTCACCGTGGCCATTAATATTTATTTGGAGCGCACCTGACATTATTCGATTAGCAACCGCCCCGGGGAACGCGAGCGGCTCAGCCCTTGCCGTGGCAGCGCAGACAGGCACCGACGACAGCCGCTCGGCTAATTCGGTTTGAAAAACCACCTCTCCGAGAGGGTGCAGGGCGGCAAAGGGCAACAGCACCCGTTACACCCCACGTGTCCCCAGCAGCACCCGGATGGGTCCATTGCCAGTGTACCCCTGCCAGGGCAGGATGCGGCCACCCAGCGAGAGGAGGGGTTAACAAGGCAGTCGTGGAACAAGATACAGCAGCTTTGCAAAATGAGGAGAAACAAAGACCTGGCCTGAGCTCCCCCAGACCCAGGAGCCCAAAGGGGCTTTATCCTGGAGGCAAGCTGCAGGCACCAGAGGTTGACAGACCGGCAGCACCTTGCACTTGAAAATGCACAGCCAGGCTGGGGGAGGGGGACAAGGACATTTCCACTCCCTCCCTCGCCTGCCACGCGGCTGGATTTCAGGACTGCCTGCAGAGAAGCCCGGGGCGCACACGTCCCTGCACTGGTTTCAGTGTCGGCAGCAAAGCCTTGGGGGCATCCCCACAGGGGCTGGAGGAGTGGGCTCCAGCCCGGCACAGGCGGGGGGCTGAGAGGCCAAGAAACACCCTCCTGGCCTAGACAGGAAGCCTTTCTTCCCTTCTGCTGGCGGCTGGCTCAGGCCCGGATGCAGGTGGCTTCACACCTTTCTTTTCCCCGTTCCCTTCTGCCCATAAAGGCAGACGTTAGAGACTCAAAGCTCGGTCGGGTGCTAAGGGTTAGAAAATGGAGACGCTCCTGCGGCAAGGAGTTGCTCTGGGTATTGCTTAGCAGCCAGAGCCCGCAAACCGCCCCAGACTCCCTGTCTCCCGCCGGGGCAAGCGAGTCCCCCACGCTGTGCTCGCGCACTCACACCAGCACTGGCACATCAGCCACCCGAGTGCCCTGCACATGGGAGCATGCCACAGCCACAGCCACGCCAGCCTGCCGGTTTCACTCGTAAGACGTGTTTCATGACAACGCTGCCCAAACATTTCCTGCTTGGAGCCAGCAAACAGGGGCTCCGCCTGCCAGGTGAATGCGCTCTTGCATAACGAGGCGGGCAGCAATTGCTGAAACCGCGGGTTCTTGAGGCATTTCCCAAAATAGAAACTCCTCTGTCGCACAGGGCACGGCCTCCCCCACCCAGACCACGGGCCGGCCGACCCCGGGGCCGCATTTGCATCCTCCGGGGGCCATCGCACCTGCTCCAGACGCCCATGCGAGCCACCTGCTCTGGCCCCCCTCGGCTACTTATCAATAAGGGAGCGCGTTGAGAGTTCGGCACCAGGAACACCCCATGCATTTAGCACCAGCGCCTTCCCGCCGCGCTGCAAAGGGCTGGGAGAGGCTGCAGAAAGAGCCAGGGTTCCTGCCCTGTGCACGCTGTTGGAAATCCCCATCCCAGCCCCCGAATGGGGGTGGCGACTGCTTCCTGGCCCCTGCACACTCAACCTGTTCACACTCGTCTGGGAATTGGGAGCTGGGACCTCAGAGGACGAGCTGGTCTCAGGACAGTGAAGGCGAATGGTGCCAGATGAGCCAGACAGGGTTTGCAAAGGAGAAACAGGCTCTGATCCCTTGAGCCTCCAGCATATGGCACAGGAGTAGCAGCACTGGGCCCCTGGGGGCGGAGGGGGTCCAAGGCTTGGACAACGCACCGCGACCCCCAAGCAAAGGCCCAAGCACGTTTACCGCCCGGCGCAGAGGGCCGTGGTCTTCTCTGCCCGGCTCGGGACAGGACAGCGCCCGCGCAGCAATGCAGGGGAGAGCCCTGCTAGGCTGGGAGGCTAATAATGCCCGACCAGGACTGCTGCGAGGGAGCCCCACTCCTCAGCGAGGGCCGCGGGACTGGGGCCTGCTCGCCCTGGGGCCGTGGCCCGTGGCCTCCTTCAGAAGCATCGCTCGGAAGAGGCTAATTATAACCACGCAAGCATCCCACTGCACCTTATTAGATGCAGCACGCACTGCCGGGTGTAATTTATGGCAGATATGCTACCTGGCTGTAAAACAAGCATATAAAAATAGCCAAAAATGTAGCCAGGCAGCTTGAACCAAGACAAAGCAACCAGCCCGGCCGGCCCAAGCGCGCAGCCGGCAGCAGGTTTCAGCCGCACCCTGCCCTCCCCGGGCTCGTGGGCACGGCACGGGCTCATGCCCCAGCCTCGCACGCTCTGTCCGCCTGTTGCATGGGGCCCTCCTGGCACCACGAATCTCTAACAGGGGCATCAGGCTCCACAGTAAAGTGCCCGGGGTCCCTCCAAGGGTCCCTAGTAGCCTTCAGCCCCCTCCTCTTTGGACTGCAGCTCGTTAAGAGGTGGGCCACAGATGCATTAGCCTGGCCCCTCAGCTGCCACGTTTCATCGCGGAGCAAGGGGGTGTTTGCATCTGAACAAAGCCCCAGAGTGCAGGAGCCCGTGTGCTGCCAGGCAGCAGCAGGATGAGGCCATAAACCAGAGCCAGACTGGCTGGGCTGCCTTTACGGGCCCCACGGGGAGAGCTGCATGGGGAGCAGGAGAGCATCCTACAGCGCCTGGATGCTGGGCACAACTCCATCCTGCGGCATCACACCTTCTCACCCACGGCCCGAGGCTTGTCTGGGACATTCACCTCCCTTCCCTCTCCCCCACGAGCCACAGGACGCCCTGCAGCCGGGGCTACTCGGACTCATCCATCTCGCACGGCCTGCCTCATCGCTTCCTCCAGGACCCAACAGACAACGCAGTCCTTGCGGGCGGCAGGGACGCCGGCGAGCACGGCGCGCTCGGGCACTGGCAGGCGTTCCCTGCTGGGATTATGGGGCGCAATGTCTTGGCTTTCAGGACTGCTGGGCTTTAATAATTTTCGTCTTCCTGTTCAAAGCACGCCCGCAACAGGCTCAGAGCATCCAGAGCCGGAGGCCGACTGTTTGCCTTTGCAAAGTCCTGTTTCTGACCTGCAGCCTGGGCGGTGGAGCGGCGCCCAATTCATTTGAACAGGAAAACAATTCAGAGTTTGGAGATAAACCGGTGGCCATCACATGCGCAGGGTTTTCACAAAAATAGACTTGAAAGAGCTATTTTAATACCTTGCTATTTTCATCCACCAGCTCTGCATTGGCAGGGGAGGGTCAGAGCCATTCTTCCCATTTCGCAGATGGGGAAAACCGAGCCATGGGGTGGGGAGAGGTATTTGTTCCAAGCATTTCAAATTGGAAGAACCCAGGAGTCCTGACACTCCCAGTCCCACGCCCACCCTGCTGCTGCTTTTAGCACACATGAACCATGGTCCCTGCTCCGTGCCCCTCCACACCGCATGGCACCGAAGCCTCCCACTAGCAACCCCAATTCTGCACTGGTATTTCCATCAGGCTCACCCCCTGCTCCCAGTGTCACAATGGTCTGGGGGTCACAAGTGCCTGTCTGGGAGCCGCCGTGGGCCTGAAAGCCCTCCAGGGGAAGGCAATAACCACAGCTAACGACTGCGTTGACACTGAAGTCGGGTTTCCTGGGATAAAACCCTCTCCTGGTCACCAGGAGGCAGCTCACGGAGCATCTTGGCCACTTATCTCACCGTGACCTAAGAGAAACTCAACAAGCAGCCGTCAAACAGTGGGCGACAGACCCACGGCAGCGAGGAGACACCTGAGGATCCTGAGGCCAGCAGATGCCAGCGCAGGAACACTGCCCGGTGGGATCACGCGCACGGCTGCTTTCATAACAGGCCGCTGCACAATTAAATGTCACAAAGAGCCAGCAGGTTTTTTTCCCCGTAAAGCAAACGCTGGAAAATTTCCAGGCGAAGCGTTAAGCCAAAGGAATCCGGAACGACCGCCGTGCTGCTCACGTCGAAACTCTCATTTCAAAAGTCACCGCTGCCTTCATCCCTTCCCACTGCAAACAGCTCCGGCAGCCAGACCGGCTCTGGGTCCGGGGTAGTCGTGTTGTACGATCGCTCCCAGGTTACGTCGAGCAAGGGAGGCACTCGGGCTCGTCCCTGCGATGCTGACGGGCAGGCAGGCGGCACGAACGCCCGCGCTGCCCGGTGTCTCAGCCTGCCGGTGGCTTTCTGGATGTCGGCTACAACCGTGCCGGACACAGAAGCACGGCCAGGGCTTCGTGTGAAGGGGCAAAGTGGGCAGCAGGTGGCGCTCTTTTCCCATGACCCCCTCTGGCACTCCCAAACCCCCGCGCCAACGCGGTACCACTTTCGGACGGGGGCGTTCCAGCCAGCCTGGGGGAAGCACGGCTGTACGGCACTGGCTGCAGCCCCAGCGGCCACAGCCTGAAGGGCAGAGTAGTTCCCCAAATGCCACGGCAGGATTCAGCCCCTTCCCATTAAAGCCTGGAAGCAGCAGACCCCCACGCTGCGCCCAACCAGTATGAGACCAGCTCGGTAGGGCAGGGGCCAAGGCACGGTGGTGCCAGAGACAGCAGCAGGCCCTGAAGGCTCAGCAAGGAGAGCACCGTGTTTGGCCCCCTGGCATGGACCCCTTGCAGCTGCCTTCTCCCCTCCAGGGCTCACCGGGGACCCTGCACTGCTGACCTGAAGCCCCGTGCTCCAACCCGTCTCAGCCTAGCATTTGCAGCTGACCGGCGCTGAAGAGGGCCAGTAGCCACCCTTACTCCCACTCGGAGGCTGGAAGTAGAGACGGGCCCGAGCGCTGGCTGCTGCAGTGCAGTTTGGTTCCTTTCGCATGCAGCTGCTGCGCAGGGGTCCCCACCTGGAAAGCAGGTACTGGAGCCTCCCTGAAGACATGGGCTGCACCATAAAATACCCGAGGGCAG
Organism: Alligator sinensis; assembly: GCF_000455745.1. NCBI lineage: Eukaryota > Metazoa > Chordata > Crocodylia > Alligatoridae > Alligator > Alligator sinensis. The sequence goes on from NW_005843292.1 coordinate 78,735, forward strand.
AGAGGAAGAGGAGCCCCCTGGCAGCCTGCGGGCACCTGGGGCTGAGCCCCTTGGACTGAACAGGTCTCCGTTCTGCAGCTATCAGCACCAGAAAGGGCTTTGCTGAGAGTGGAGGAAGACAAGAATGTGACCCCTTGGGAGGAGGCTCCTGGGACTCCCTGCACACGGGCAGGGGGCAGGTTCGGTCCAGGTGAAACCAGCCCATGCTTGCCCCCACGTCCCGCGCAACACAGAACAACTCTGCGGCGATCGGCCCATGGAAACAGCTCCTCCGCGAGCCCAGAGCTAGCGACTTTATTTTTTGGCAGAGATATTCAGAGCGATCGTGGCTTGACACAGAAGCCGGAGGGCCGTGAGTTTTGGTCGAAGCAATGTCTGTGTCCAGGAGGAAGGGGCGGCGCAGAGCCAGGTCTCCCCGGGTCTCAGCTCCCTACCCTACCTGTGAAGGCTGTTGGTTGTCTGCGGGTCTTGGTACCGCTCAGCAAGGGGCTCCTGGCTCCGATCCAGCAGCAGAAACGCAAACTAGACCGACAGGCGCGCAGTCACTGCTCTGGGTCTGGCCC
>NW_005843292.1:79403-112636 GCF_000455745.1 Alligator sinensis
TCCTGCTCAGCTCAGAAGGCTTGAGAAACTCTCCCTTTCTTTTCCCTTGCACATGTCTCCTGCCTGACCACGTCCCCTGCTTCTGCCACGCGTGCCAGTCATCCAGGGCTATTTCCGGAAAGCAAAGACGTCCCGCGATTTCAGCCCTCTCTTGCCTTCGTTTCCGGGCTTGGGGGAGGGCGGTTCCACCAGGCCCCCGTATGGGCAGCTCTCTGACTCGGGGTGATGTCCAGAGCACTCCACGGCCGGGATGTAGCCGCTGTCCCACATGCCAGTCCCACAAAGCTTGCACAGGTTGTGCAGGCTGCAGGGAATGCGCGGTAACAGGCGGAACTGATACAGCAAACTCCGCGCCTGGAGGGGCGAGAGGAGTGGAAGCTCATTAGTGGCATAGCCAGAGCACACGTTCGAGGGGCCGGGGCTGCCCTTGGGTCCCTTTGGCTCACACGAGGATCCACAGGAGCCTGGCTAGGGGGGACATGGATCCCAAGTGCAGCCAAAAGAGGCCTGGGAGGCATTTCCAGCACTGTCTGCATTCAGCCACCGGAAGGTGAAGTTGTCGGGTCAGCCACAGAGCCGGCCCAGCTCACACAACACTGGGCACAGCTCCTCCCTGCTGCTGGCTGACATGCCCCAGACCTGCAGTGCAGCGACCTCGGAGGAGAGGGGAAAGTCTGCTGCCTATCCCACCTTCAGCTGCGCAGTGAGGGGTGTGTGCGTGTGCACACATGTGTGCGGGGCATCACCTGGTGTCACTGAGCACTAAACTGAGACCATCACTGCTCTTCATGCAGGGGAGTGTCACATCTCTCATCACTCCTGCTTGACCTGAACAGGGGGCCTCACCCCAGGGCTGAAGAGCTGCAGGCTCCCTTTCCAGCTCTTGAATGCACGCGTGTGTTATCCTGCCTCTGAGTGGCACGTCTAGACTCTCTGCACTTCCCAGGGTTGGTCTCGCAATGTGCTGCCTATAGACAGACCCCCACACCACTCATTCACTCGTCCCCGGCGTGGGCCACAGGGCACAGCAGGAACAGGGAAATGGGAGCGTTCCCGCTCGGCCTCCCACATTCAGAACCACGACAGGTCAGCCCACGCCGGCCCACGGCACTGACCTTCCTGAGTACGAGTTCCCCGTTCATGTGCATAGCCAGGTTGCCAAAATGCAGCAGCATCTGATCGGTGGCCAGCTGCTGCTCAATGACATCGTCCCCATAGATCACCACGATGGCCACACAGATAAAAAGGTGGAAGTAGTCGGTCTGCAAGAGCAAAGCAGGAGTTTGGGTTATGGGACGGGATGCTTCGGGCACCCAGTGCCCTGCCCCCCCACCCAGCCTGGAAAGACTCCTGGGTCGGGAAGGAGCCCTGGTCACACAAACTTTGTTCCTGTCTGGGATGTGTGCTAGTGGTGAATAGCAAGCCAGTTTCCACTGGAGCCAAGCCACAAGCAGCTGCCCCCCAGAGGACAGAAGCGAGAGGAGGGTCACGTTTTTTCCAATGGACCCATTATTTTGGGTCCCCAGTGGGAAACCGCTTGCTGAGGCCCACCCTGCAGAGGATGGGTGCTTTGCAGGTCTGAGGAGTTGGGCCCCCCTGGGGACATGATTCTTTGCTAGGCAAAGACAGGGGAGAGTCCTTACAGGGCACGCGGTCCCTCACACAGATGCACCGTCTAGATGGATATCTCCCACCCCAAACACATGGGCAAGCCCATCGTGAGGGCTTCCCTACCCTCGGAGGGCAGTTCTGCAGGCTAATTTATGCAGAAACAAACAGAATTTGTGTGGGCCGATGAAGAAGCTTTTCCAAGTGTCCCTGGCCTTTTGCTCACTGGACAGGAGCAGACCAGCACTCAGCTGCACGTGGCTAGCCTGGAGGCCTGCAAGTGCTCACAGCAGCAGGCCAGGGCTTGGGGAAACAAGCTACAATTGCCACTTAAAAGTGAAGGCGATTCCTTTCGCACTGATGGGTTGCAGCAGGAGCCAGATCATCCCCAGGACTCAATCAAGCCCCAAGCCAGGGTGCAATCTGCATTGATTTCAATGACTTCTGAAGCAAGCGGCGGGGAATAAAACCAGCCCATTGCAAAGATAAGATGCTATTTTAAGCGCGTCGCAGTCGCAACTCAGGGAGTGAAAAGGGGGCTGGGTCTGTGCAGTGATACTTTGCCTGGGTGGGTGCTCTCTCGTGCAACATACTGCATGGGCACGGGGAAAGGCAGCTGCATGCATGAGTGCGGGGCCAGCCCAGGGCATGCACCTGCTCTGTGGTGCACCGTTTTGCAGACTGCAGCCTCACCTGGTAATGAGCCCAGCAAGCCTCCCACATGCGCAGGGCCTCCGCCTCTGGGAACTCGCGCTTGAAGCAGAGGAGGATCCAGCGGTGACAGAACAGCATCTGCAAGCCGTCCTCCCCCAGCGCGGCCAGGTGCTGGTAGAAGCGGGGGTGCATGAGCCGCAGCAGCTCGCGCAGGTACATCTGGAAAAGGTGCCATCACTCAGCTCAACCTCCACCCCGTGGCTATGGTGATGCCCCAGACCCAGAAGTACATGCCTACCAGTGGCATGTCCCTCATCACCACACTCCAGCCTTGTTGGACATAATTTTTCCCCTCTTTCAACAAGCCCCATGTTGGTATTCAGGCCTCAGCCACGCCACACCTGTTATATATTTTGCAATAAGGACCAGCCTTGGCTCGTCAGTGCAGACAGAGCCTTACAGGCCCCTGCAGAGATTCAGCAAGGAGAGAGGGAAGACCAAACCCACTACAGCTTTGCTCTTAATGCTGCTGCTAAAAAAAGGAAGCCTGGGACTCAGAGCTCTAGGAGTGCAGCCTCGCAAAACAGGACAGAGGCGGCTATTTCTGGCAATGCTGAGTTTTGACTTTCACTGGGTGGCACAGACATTGCACAGGAAAACCAACTCATTGGGTATGCTGGGGATGCACATGCGCACAGGAACATCACACGCCACCAGTGACTTTCACAGCAGCTTTCCATGGGAAGAGGAGGCCGGGGTGACCAGGACAGCATGTCTCCAGTTGGGAGCAATGTGGTAGGACTGCCCAGCCCAGGATGGAATTAGCTTTCCCCCGACAGCCTGGAGCTGCATCTAGATTTTTAAAAGAACCCACTACTTTAAGAAATGCCACCGGGCAGATTGGGCCGGGCTTTCAGCTTTCCACATGCCCTGGGTCAGTGAAACTTTGGTCACAGACAGTTATCGGTGCATTTAAAAACAGATATCCATGGAAAAGTTTGCAGCTTGGATCAGATCATTCCTAAGTCATGTCTACAGCCAAATAATGAGGAATTAAATAAACCTCCCAGGAGCAAAGGCCAGGATGCAGACTCAGACACTCCACAGGCCCAGGAGCAGGAAGTACAGCGCTTTTGGTTCCAACTAGCACAGCTGCGCAGTGCAGCGCAGTGCTCGCAGCCCTCTGAGAAGCAGCACGAGCTGGCTTAAGTGCAGCACAGTGCAAAGACGATGGGCCCTCCTCCGGACACAGCCTGCGACTGCACCGCCTGAACCCCAAGCAGTACAGCCGTGTTCATGTGGTGCTGCCTAGCACCGATCGCAGACCAACATCCCTCTGACAGCCTGGGGAGGAGGGAAGTTAAGGAAAGGAACGAGGGCCTCACCAGCTGCTTCTCCATATCCTCATCCCGGGGGGAGCTGATGAAAATAGTGTTCTGCATCAACCCCACGAAACACCAGAAAGTGTCCGACTCATCCAGGACCTCTGCCAGGATGGGGGCCACAAGGTCAGACATCCCCTGGGAGTAGCCAATGGTAGGGTTAAACACTGCATAGTTCAGCAAAATTCTCCTAGGAGGCATTAGACAGGAGAGGGTGAGATCCAGTGGGCACCTGTCACAGGTGACTCAGTCCTACTTCCCCCCTCCAAATCCCACCCAGCATGCAGACCCAGGCAACTGAAAAATCCCTCCTGCTGTTTCAAGCATGAAGGACGCAGCTAGAGCTGGAAAGCACACGGCTCCCTGAGCAGCTGCACAGCACGCTGCAGGCCCCAGGGCCGCGTGCCCTCCAGCACAGCACCTCATGGCACATGGGGGGAGAGTGCCCAGATGCCAGGAAGGCCATGGAGGGCTAGACTGCCTTGTACCAGCTCTGATGAGGGGCTAGCTGGCCAGCCAGACTTCCAAACAGCTTGTAGCAATCTGGGACCAGGACTCACGACCACCCAGTCCCCAGGCGGGCTGCCTGCCCCTGAGAAGCAGGGCAGGGGAGAAGCATAGTAGAGGTAGGGAGAGAAACACAAAACAGCTCTAGAGGAGGGAAACCCCAAGAGCTGGGGAGGGGACAGCAGGTGCTGGAAATCAAAATGGCAGGAAATAGCAGTTTAAACAGTAAAGAGTCATATGATGGGAACAGGAGCGATGTGGGGCAGGGACTACATGCCCATCCCCAGTGCCCAAACCGCTGCAGCAGGCAAGATCTAGCTGCTCCCTAACCACGCGCCAGAGCCGAGTGCAGCAGCTCCAGCGAGACCGGCCAGGTCCTAGGGAGCTTGGTCTTTCACCCCAGCAGCTGCAAACTGCCAGCCCCAGCTTTACCCAGGCACCTGCTGTGTTCCTGCAGTGGCAGCTTGATCCTTCAAGTGCCCTCAACCTTTGGTGTCCACCTCCTGGCTGCCCTGTCCACAAGGAACTGGGCCAGGGAGACGGGACATTGCTACAGCTGGAGGGAAGTGGTACAGGTAGGGGAAGAGGGGCTGGCTGGCCAGGCCTGCCCACAGAGCTTCCTGCACCTTGGAAGGGAAAGCTCTAGCGGGGGCAGATGCCGCCCTCCATAAAGGAGCATCACCTCATGGTCTCCACATTGGGGTTGTCCTCCCCACGGAAGAACTGGTTGCTGCGGTCGGTCCGCACCACGTCCTTGTCAACGGTGAACTGCACATTGCGCCAGAACTCCTTGTGCTCCTCGGGGGTCATCGTCAGCCTGGAAACGAAGCAGCCCCGTGAGTGCGCTCAGCCCAGGGAGAGACCACAAACCCTCTGTCCCGGAGGCAGACTGAGCTCCCCCATCTCCATGATGCCCAGACTGCGAGAGAAGGTTGGAGGCACCGAGTCCATCCCCAGCTCTCACCGGCAGCCGCGGCACAGTCCCAGTCAGACACGGGTCTAGCATCCTCTGCCAATAAGTTTATCCAAACTGCTCTGAGAGGCTGTTCCTGGACCTGGCCATCGGGATGATCAGAAATCTGCGTTCTCAGCCTGTCTTTATTTGTCCCCATTTGTGCTTAGACCAACACTCGAGTTTGAAAGAGCTGCTTCCCCCGTGGACATGTTATAAGGAGTGGTCACAGCCCCTCCTCACCTTTGTTTTGCCAGGCTAAGCACACCGTGTTCTCCTCATCTCCCTTTGGGAGAAAGGCTTTCCTGCGCACTTAGGGACAGTCATCTCCAGGGATCTGAATGACGGGAGGGATGAGCTGAAAGGCCCCAGCTCCTCTGTGCCCAGGTACATCGGAACAGACCCCCTCGGTCCATCCTTCTCCCACCCCCCAGCTTTGAGAGCCCCCCACTCTGCATCAACCCTACAAAACACCAGAAAGTGTCCAACTCATCTAGGACCTCTGCCAGGATGGGGGCCACGAGGCCGGACATCCCGTGGGATGACCTCAGGAAGGGTCTCAAAGCCAAGTGTAATGCAGGATGGAGACACTGTCCCTTCAGGACCCAACCTGAGGTGAGGAGAGTGGAAGGCAGCTCCCCGTTACCTCTTCTGCTGAATCTCAAAGTATTCTCTCCTCTTCTGCACCCTCAGGGCCTCCCTCTCTTCAGACGTGGACTCGTAGCTGTAATAGCGCAGTAGGAAGGGCCAGACCTCACCACGGATGGAGACATCGATCCCCCCGAAGAAAATGGCCTGAAAGGAGCAGCGCAAATAGCGACAGACACAACTGGGAGAGCCCCACAGGCTGCACCAAGACGCCGCCCGCCCCTGGGCTGCTGCAGCTTTACCACCCGCCTCTGACAAGTGATGCCTTGATTCAAGCTCTTTCAAATTTGCACATGTGTAGAAGGAACGTATTGAGCTCTGTTCCCAGATGAGACACAAATCGGGCTCATTTCAATGTCAATAACCCCCCCGGAGGGACTCTGTGATTAACGTGTCGTTCTCATGTCAGGGCTTAATCCCCAGTCTTGGAGACGCTGAGTTTCACGGCAAACTTTTCTTTCAGCGCTTGGACAGGGTCCTGCCCGGGCCCACAAAGGGCTGCGAGTAGGAGCCTTGGCTGCTTTCTACAGCTGTTCCCACTGCATTGTACAGGAATGGGACCCTCCCAGTCCACTTATTCCAACAGGCAGTGGAAGGAGCTCAGGAAGATGCTCCATTATGGTGACCTGAATGCAGTTCCTGTGAGAGCTGTAGCCAGGCACCAGAAATAAGTCTGAGAACCAAGACCCCAGGGCCTGACCCAGCATGAAGTCAACTGCTGTCACTTCCACTCAAGGACTTGCCCACTAAGAGAAAAGCAAACCCACCCAGGCAGCCCCTGGTGCCCCCCTCACCTTCAGCAGCTTGTACTCCTCCTCCACCTGCCCGGACTCGTTCAGGTGATGGAGCCAGGCGGAGACATCGAGGCGCTTGTACGCGTTCTCCTCCGGGTGAGTCTCTGAGGATGGCAGCTTGGGGCGGCGGATGGAGAACTGCATGCAGGTCCTTTCGTCAGTCAGCTGCTGAAGGGGAGACAGAGCGGAAGGGAGGAGATGGGGACGGCTGCAAAGCAGCAGCTCTCAGAGCAGCTCCCGAGGTGAGCCCCAAGATTTGGTGCCTGGCAAGGATTTGATTGACATCCCACCAATCAAAACAGCAAGAGCTACTCGAGGCATTCGAGAACCACAGCACTGCCAACGGCAGCACTTCCAACAAGAATTTCTTTCCACATCCCCCTCCCCACACACACTCAGCTTCCCCCCGAGACTGAATGAATGCTGCTCACAGCCGAGCTTCGCCCGCCAGAAACACTGGCAATACATTACATATGATTGGGCCCATACAAAGGGAGCGCTGTGAGGCACGCAGGGCGCCACACAGCCCGGTCCCCTCTCCGGACACTTGCAATCTCAGCGCAAAGCTGCAGCTGACGTTTCACTGAAAAATCAAAGGGTGCTCTGTGCTGGCCTAAGCCCGCACGGCTGCAACGAGGAAAGCAGCAGGGGATTCGGGGGGGAATACAGGAGTGTAAAAATTGTTGTTTCTAATAAGCACGTAATGGGTAATTAAAGCGCTCTTATCACATTTGTGGGGAGACAGTCAAATCTGGCAAGGTGCCTTGTCAAAACACCCCCTCCACGTGCAGGGCTTTGGGCACCCCAACTAGATGAGACGGGTGCGGGGTTTTGGATCCAGCGCTGGCAACGCAGCCATCTAGTCCCAGTGCCCGAGCACTGGCCCAGCATCCAGCAAAGCAGGGACCTGCGTGTATAGGCCTTTGCGGTGTTCTCTCCATGCTGGTACCCAGGACCAAGAGGAAGAGGGACCAGCACATCCAAGCAAAGACCCGACCTGTGCTGCACCCTGCAGCCCTGCCCATACTTGTCAAAGCCACTCATGAAGACACCTCTTCAATGCCCAGCCCTCAGCCCTGGCTAAGAAGGCAGGCACGACAGCCTCTTTGCCTCACGTGGCCCAGGCTGGTTACCTGATCCTTGAGGTGGGTCTCCGTGCAGTACTTCCACTGCTGAAACACCTCTGACAGTTTATCCAGGCCACCGTGGTGAAAGTGGAAGATCTTATATTGACTCTCCCTGCTAGCAACGACCAGCTGTCCACAGGTGCAGGCCTCGTCACTGCGGGGCAGCAGAAGGGAAAACACACAGGTAAGAGCCGGCTTTCTCAGCGGGGAGGAGAGGATGAGGGAGGGGAGGACACAGCTGGAATGAAACACAAAGGCACGGAAACCTCAAAGAAAAAACTACAAGCATGGAGGCAGGCAGACCAAACACCTCCCCAGCCCGAGGCACGTGGGCCGTCACGGCCTCAGCCACAGCACAGCGCTCTCCAAGGAGCAGTGGGGTAGCCATGCTCCCTCCTCTTCCCACGCCAAAGCCTTCGACCCCAGGAAGGAACTGCATCCCCGCCTCGGGTGGCAGCAGGTCCGCCAGAGCCTTTCCAGCGCCTGCACAACACGCTCCTGGAGACAGCGGCTCCCAGAGACACGGGCGCTCTAGGAGATGGGGAAGCCACAACAAGCTTCTGGAGAAATCGGGAAGAAGACTGGCGAAGGGAGAGACTGGCCTGGGGTTCAAGGCGTTTCCTATACCCCAACTAGCCTTGCTGTTTCCAAGCGGGGAGTGGCCCCGGGACGCGAGGAAAATGCATTTCTCACCTGAAGAAAAGGCGGAGGGACCTCATCTGGCCGAGGTCCACACGAAAGACCCCGCAGATCTGCTCGAGGGCAAACACCTTCTGCTGCTCGTCCCACCGGGCATTTTGCGCTTGCCCGTTGTTGTCCTGGAAGTGGGCGTTGGTGTCGAGGCTGGAGGCAGAGCTGGTGGAGCAGGTCATGTGGTTGTCACACGTCTCCCTGGAGCAGGGGTGGGAGGACCGTTAAGCACAGGTAACAGAGTCTGCAGTCACCCCAGGAAGATGGAGAGTCAGTAACCTCTGAATTCAGACCTCTCTGGTAGCCAGCACTGGTCTCTCTTGTACCATAACCAGGAGCAGTTTGGGGAGCCAGGCCAGTGGACACTCACCTTCCCTTCCCACTACGTGCCAGGGTGCCTACATCTACATCTGCATTTGGGGCTCATGTTTTCCCTGTTTTTTCCACCCCTGGCCCAGGTGACCAGAGCAACCCCGCCAGGCTGCAGCAGTGAAAGCCTGGAGGGAAAGGATGTTTTGTCACATAGTCCTAGCAGAATCCTTTGCACGGAGCCCAGCAGCTCTGGGCCTCAGCTGGGGCAGGACCCGGGAGCACACTCGGGAGGCAGTGCGTGGTCACTTTTCTTGGTACCGGAAGAACTGAAAGAGCCTCCTTCCCGCACAATGAAAACATACATTTCTGGGGAAGTGACTCACTTGCTACAGCATATTTGCTAGCATCCACTCATAAGCTTGGCTTCATGCATGGGGACTTCAGACAAGCTCCCGCATGCAAGCGTCAGCCTTTGAATACAGAGGACTGGGAAACCATCTGAGAGCCCTTTCACCAGAACCAGACTGTTTTCCAATAAGCTAAGCAGCTAAATGAACTCAGGGTTTCCCCAAGGGGAAGCCTGAACCTAGATTAAAAGCCAACCAGCCCCGTCCCTGAAGAAAAGCGTCACTGCTCTGAGAACTAAGTGACTCTGAAACCGTGACCCCCCCGGCTCTTACAGAGGTCAAGGCCCGCGAACAGTTGTAGAGAGAGGCCTGAATGGGCTCCACTGTGAAATCAGGGTTTGCAAAACAAGACAAGGAGCAGGTATAAAGGCAGTCCCCGCAGTGCCACTTTCTGCAGTGTTTTCTAATCCGCTTATCTCACAATGTAGGCACTGAGCGCTGAGACTCGCACACTCAGCATGCGGCTGCGCTGCGCCACGTCAGGAAGCTTTCTGCGACGGGCTACCGTGCCCCCCAAGTGAGGGCCATTAGGCTGTGTTTCCAGCATCCACCCACCGTTCAGGTCACTGCGTTTCAATGAACAGGCTGCGGACATCCCCCTTAGCTGCGGGTGAAATTAGTAACAGAGGCTGAATGGGCAGGCTAGTTCCAGGGGAGGACATGAAACCTCAGTGCCCACACACATGCAAAATCAATCCCTCCCCCTCCTTTGATTCTGCATAAGTCTTTACATAAAAAGGTCTTAATAGATCTTAACCCAAACGAACCAGCTCCACTACTTAATGCACGCCTGTTCTGCTGCTTAATTATCCCGGTGAGAGACAATCGAAGTGAGATCTTTGGACACAACCTGGCACCACAAGAATGCAAGCCGGGATCACACCTCCGGCGAGACAGGACCAATTCACCCACTCTGCAATGTTGCACTTCATCCGAAAGTCGCCTGGAGCCTCCCAGTGTTAAGCGGAAAGTGCAGCCAGGCCTCGTCGTCTGTGCACGCATTTCCAGGCAAGTTGTATCTGGGTTTGTGAGAATCAAAGCGCTGCTTTATCGGCTGGATCTGCGGTGTGGAACGCCTGCCAGGAATGCTCACTACCATATGTTAGTGCAGAAAACAGCCTGGAAAAGGCACCGCGTGCTGGATAGCCTGCCGTAAGCAGCTGGATTTTACGCAGCAACATTCAGGTTGAAGCCACAGCTGGTAACACAGGATTTTCCAGGAAGAGATGACTCAAACTCATTTAACTAAGCAAAACCACCCAGGTATTCCTACAGCCCTTGAGGAGATCAAGTGGTCAGAAAGACAAAGAAGGGCAGCCTATAAATCTAATAAAGAAATAAACGGACAAGAGGCTGGAAGCGAACGTACTACGCAGGTTATTCCCGTGAGAAACTCCCCACAGTTCAAGCGCATCAAGTCACTAGATGCATGAGCAGCATTTAATACTTGTACAGGGCATCACATATGCTCCCAGTGTGGGGACGTGCTGCCCCTCGAGTGGCACAGGAAGCCTCTGTGTGTGGCAGATCAGGAAGGGAACAGGCAGCATGCCAGCAGAGAGGGCTGGGAGCAGAAAGCAAAGCAGCAAACCAAGCAGAAAGCTTGTGACTGCACACTTGGTAATATATGCATGTACTGTACCTGACACCACAAATATATAAAGTGTTATTTTACACACTCTATAAATACTAACGCTCAATAATTACCTAGGTTAATCACTCCATGAATTTAAAAAAGACTCCACCTTATGTTTAAGCATAAGCCCTTTTCCATTTGTACGTGCTGAATGCATTGGAAAATGGCTTTAAACTGCTTTGTAAACCAATGTTAACACTCATCTGTGTGCAGCCCCGCTTGTCCCTTGTAAGGACAGCAGTAAGGCCAATGCTAATTAATTAAGTCTGTGCTTTTGGGGAGTCACCTCTGTGTTGACACATGCAGGCAGGGAGAATGCTCCTAGGTTTGCAAGATACCACTGGAAAGTCGGTGTTACGTTCGTTGGACCTGAGATTTGTATTAGACTGTGTTGTTCAAAAGCAGCCTTAGCACCGCAGAAACACGTTCCAGGGAGATATTAGCTTGTGGGATTAATAAAAAAGACAAAACAGGCGAAGCCAGGGCTATGGTTTATGCAGAGGAGTGAAGGGACCTGGAGAAAAACCAAATGCTTATCAGCAGAATGGGAAAAGCTGAAAGCAGGAACCCCAGTGCAACAGGCACGTTCACGGCTCATTTCCTTCCTACAGTTTCTTTGCTCCTCTTAGGTTAGTGTCCCTCCTATTAGTTAGTTAAAGACAAGTGCTACCACAGGCGCTCTCTCAAGAGTCCTTAATGACGGGCTGCGTGCCTGTACCATCCCCTTTGGCACATTGGTAACCCTTAAGAAGATGGTAGGGTGAAGCCTCACAAGCAGGAGTTTGTCATAATAATTGTCATAAGCCCAGAGCATCCCAAATCCCCTTGCAGTAACCGTCAAGACACAGGGAAGTGGTATCAGAGACCTGGACTGAGAGCAATCGGCCTGCTGGGACGGGTCTTTACAAACGCCGCATCTCTGCAAGTTTGTGGAAAGCACCCATGTCAGGTGGGCTGAGCGAAATGACAATCTGAGACGGAGCAAGCTGTCTCAATACCTCTGTGCTTCACAATCCGTTCCCCAAAAAGAAGGATCAAAGGCACGGCGAAACAACAATGGACTCACTGTTCTGGGAATCCTGGCCGGCTATATCCCTGAAAACAGAGCCGCAAGAGGATTACGCTCGTGCAATTTTTAAAAATCCATTCATACCTGCTGAGCAGAGAGTAGTAAACTAGGTTAAAACCTGCTCCTAAATCCCCCGCAGGCTGATAAGATTTGGAATAGATGCTTGAAGCTTTGTACCGCCTCAAAAAACTCCCGCAGATCCTGCTCACGCAGACTTTTCTGAACGGGGAAGGAACTTATTCCATTTATTTTGAAGAAGTGGAATGTGTCTCTTTAAACGTAACACCAGAATAAAGAGCCGCGGAGGTGCATGTGAGTAGGTAAGTGGTGCCGAGTGGGGGGAGCATCCCCCAGCCCTGCCAGCACGGGAGGGAAATCCATGGAAGATTTCGTGGGACGTCACAGCGCGGAGCGCTCCGATGCCGGCGTGGGTTTCCAGAAGCCACGTTCCACGGGCCCGCCATTGATCTGTTTGCTTGCAAAACATAAATTCCTTCACATTGAACTGCACTAAATGCTACTTAGTAGCTAATTAACTTTCTGGGTTGAAAACCTCCTGTAATTGCACTTCTTTCACCTTTTTAGCCCGTGTTCTCCAGGGAGCCGAAGCTGTCCTGCGGCATTTGTTCTGCTCATTCCTATCGTACAGGCGCAAGTTCCTTCCTGACAACAGACTGCCAATCATGGCTGCAGAGGTCACTGGAGACCAAATTAGGAGCACTCTGCTGCTGACAAACCTGCTTTGCTTAGCTCAACGTAAAGGGAAAGTAATACGTGATAAAAAAATCATTTTCCCCGTTGAAACTCAGCACCAGGGAGCAGATTCAAGGGCACTTTTCAGAGGCGATTTATAATTACCGTTGAAACTGTTCGGCGCTCAAGCTGCTTGTATTTTGACTGAACTGGCATCTGCTCCCCACTGGACAGGGACAGAAAACAGAAAAAGCTTCACGATTAGAGCACGTCACAGAAACACAGACCGTAGGGAAGGCAGAGACTTTTGCGCTCCCCTCCTTCCTCTGCCCGCAAGACTGTCGCAGCGAGATGAGGGATGGGGTCTTGTATTAAACAAGGATGCTCTGCATACCATTAAAACCTCCCAGTGCAAGACGGGCTATAGAAAGCTGGATTTGGCCACTGCACCTTTTGACACAATTGGCTTGCTCACAAGAAGCAAAGATCAAGCAGTTCGTGTTGAGGTAAGTGGACGTTTCAAATCCACATGAAGGCACACCGGCTTTCTCTCTCCGAAGCTTCCTGCAGTTTTGCCAGGGGCACGGCACCCAGCGCTCGTGCCGGCTGCTGGATCCATACCCAAAGTCTTTGCATACAAAGACAAACTGGGCAGGAGGCAGAGGAATCAGCGCATTCTGGGATGCCCCACCTTTTCTCCCCTACCCCAGCATAAGAAAACAGCCAAGCAAGACGCCTCGCTGCACTGGAGGCTTTGGGGCTCCTCGTTCTTCCTGAGACGCAGCAGCAGCCTGGAAGGACACCAAGTGAGTTCAGGCAGGAACGGAGGGCGTTGTAAGAACAGGCATACCTACCTCCGCCGGGTCTCCTCGCTGCTACACGGCAAACGAACCAAACAGAAAATCCTGGAGCTGGTAATTCTGCATTTAAATAGGAAGCAAAAAACTCCCCAGGACTTGTAGTGACTTAGAGTCCCCTTGCAGTCCCCTTTTCCAAGGGCAGCCCAATACTGAACGTACGCTTGTGTTCGCTGTTAAACAGAAGTTACCTTTCTCAAAGGTCAGACGGCTAAACAGGTAAAGTCCACCTAGCTAAACCCAAAGCATGGATTTTCTCTGTGAGCTTTTGTGACACTTGGGCTGCAGCAGCAAGGATAGGAGTTTGAATGAATAAAAACACACACGGTCCCTGAAAAGCCAAACACAACAAATCATTTTTAAGCCCAGCGTATGCTGTTCAACGGTGCATACTTTACCTTCGTTTCGAAGGAGGAAAGCATTTCAACAGCCAAACAACAATTTTTTTGCAATCTGTACAGAGAAGGGGCACCTCATGCCTGGGCTTTAACTCATTAATAAATCAATTGAAATGCAACACTTGAAAAAAAAATTCCTTAGATGGAAAAAGTGATTTCTCAGCACGGCCCAAAGGAGAATGTTTACCTTTCAGCCCAGTCCAGCCTGGAAAAGAGGAGCTTTCTTAGCAGTGTTTATTTTATTTTTGAAATCAATGGGTTATTTTGCCAGGGGTTTTTGTGCAGTTCTCTCCACGCAAAAATAAAATTCTGAGCTAATTATGCTAATTACAATCAAGCCTTTGAAACCCCAGCCCCTTGAAAACCCTGAAGATTATCTTTGTTCTTATATTCTTGGCTCCAAGCAACGAACTGGGAATTTTGGAGGGACTTTCTACCAACAGACCGAGTTCAGCAAGTCCCTGGACCCCGGGAGGCTGCTGACCCGGTAGCAGCACCAGCAGCACCACCCAGGGAGCTTCTCGCTGCCGTTACAATGCAGCCTCGGAGGCCTCCCTGGAGGATACAGTTCTCCAAGGTAGCAGAAAGGAGAGGGGAAAGAGGAGAGCTGATGAGAAGCAGGTTTCAGAGTTACTGTCAGTGCTTAATACTGCTCTAATTGCAAGGACTTAGCCAAGGTGACAGACTGTGCAGACTGCTTTGCACACACTGCAGTGGGACTTTTACAGGGGAAACACAATTCCTTCTGCACGAGGCCAACTTAAGCATGAAGGCAAAGCATGATTTATCTCCAACCCTGATTACAGCCTCTGGGTGTTACCCTAATACCAACAAACCAAGGATGGCACCAATCCCTTGGGAACGACAGCATGGCGAGGCTCCTCCAAGCAGTCAGCAGCTCTGTCCTTCCCTCTAACCCTGCCCATCACACTTGGCTGCTCAAAGCATCCTCTTGAAGGACCAGAGTCCTTGAGCACTGCTGCCCATACGGGACGAGTGAAACACATGGCACCCTTCGCCTTGGGAAACCCTTTTGGTATCAAGGATGAACCCGATCCTTTCAGGTCTGGCCCACAGGCAGTTTTGTATTAGGATGATGCTGATTTAGGAACCAGCCTAGTTCAAGTGGTCCAATCCCCCTCTGCAGGCTGCCAGGACACGGGTGCAAAGGGGCTTACGTCAGTGCAATGTCGTCTCATAAAACAAACTGGTTTCTAAATCAGTCGCATTCAGACAAGCCCCAGGTTTCTCGAGCGGGGGCAGGACCATCTATCGCTACAAAAGCCACTCTTAAAGGAGATGGGTTATTTCCTTCCTGGAGTTAACAGTTCAGAAGAAGCACGCACATCCCTGACCCAGCTTTGATGTTGTACCACCTCCGGATTCGGGGGAAGGCTGTTTGGCCAGGAGGCAAAGGAGGGGCAGGAAGAGCGCAGCTGCTTACTGCGTTCTCACTTCGCAGGAAAGCCCAAGCATGTGGGAAGCGTGTCTGTCCCTCCGCGGCGGGGGACGGACTCTGGGAGACAAATACTGGGAATTAAGGCTTTCGGCTATACCACGGAAGTGAATAATGAGCGACCAAACAGGGATGGTCACTACCTGCGTAATGCTATCTGGCCGATGAGGTGTGCTCTCTGCAGCACGAGCATTGCAGCAGGTATCGTACGCCAGGACCAGCAAGGCCAATGCTCTCCTTGGAAACGCGCCGTGGCACCTAACCACGTAGCCCAAACTTCAGCTGCGTCATGGGGTGTCTCCCTGCTGGGCCCCACAGGAGAGGAAGCAAGGCCGTGTTTCTGCACGGTCCTTGATCCGAAGGACAGATGCTGCAGATCTCAGTCGCAGCCCCTCCGAGGAGAAAAGGTCAGCTGCCGCATCCCTCGAGACAGGCTCTGCAGTAGCAGCACCACGGCAGGCGCTTTGATCAAGGGCTCCTTTGATGATCTGATCCACCAAGACATCGCTTGTGCAGGGATCTGCCAGGAGACGGAGGGGACCTCTCCTGCCTGAGCTGGATGGCGGCGGAGAACAGCACTGACACAAGCAACATGCTCGACATCTCTCCCTTTGCCCGAGGAAGGGCGCTTGTGCCTGAAAGCTTGCAAAAAGCATTTTTTTCCAGCTATTTAGTTGGTCTAATCAAAAAGATCGCATTTTCCCCAAGAACCGTGAGAACAAAGGTAAGCGTCGACGTTCCCCAGAAGACGGCTGAAACTTGGAGCCCAACTTTGCCAGGTGCCTGCCTGGTCTAACACCTCGCACATCATTTTCCTGCTGCCTCCCAGCGGGTCCAAGCAGGAGGAGTGGGGGTGGCGCAGGGCAGAGCAGACCTCCTCCTCCTCCTCCGGCTGCTGCTGGCTCACCTTGCTCTGGCTGGAACTGCGCTGGGAGGCGCCTGCCATCTGCTGGCCACGGGCAGCCCACGGCGGGGGCGGCGGAGGCCAGCCACGTATTTCCAAGCCCATCACAAAGCCTACGCTGCCTTGCTTTAGGAGCGCCGGCTGAACAGCTGCAGGCAGGCTGATACTGCACCCAGCACTGGCAGCCCTGCGTGGCAGGGAACCGGCCGGCATGCTTTCCTCGGTGCAATGCAAAACCCAGCAGCGGGACTCTAGGACACTTTGAATTCCCCTCCCGTCTTCAGGGAGCGCTGCCAAGTTCGTAAGCGGCCTAGAGCCGAGCGTGCAGGCACCGCAGTCTGGGTGGTTTCCAGAGATGCCCTTCGTCAGCCAAGTGTCTCCCGGGGAACTGCATCTCTGCGGAGCATTCGGGACAAAGATGGCCCAGGGCAAACAATCAAGAGGGGGCTGGAAACCGGGTCGCCATCCAATCTGCTCTTTCAGAGGCTGCATTCATCGTGGGGAGACAGAGTTCGCCGTAAAAGCAAGAGTTTAAAGCTCCGTTTTCAAAAGAGCCATTGACCCCTCCGGGAAAGCCCCGCGGAGCAGGCCAGACTGCCCCCACCACCTCCGAGGCTCGCTGGGCTTCCTGCCCCCTGGCGCCTTCCCCAGGCTTTTTGCACCTCCTCTGCTCTCGATGCATACTTCAAGCCGCGCTTCTCACTCGCGCCTCGCTGTAACACGCCGGCTGCGCCTGAGTCAGCTGTCACGACTCTCTTCCATGGAAAGCTGGCAGGAACCCAAAGGGGAAAAACAGCCTCCCGCTGTTTAAATATTTACACAGGGTGAGATCTGGATCCCTAGGCCTTTGCAGCGTCCTGAATTCCCCTCCCTCCTCCGTGGCACTGATGCCCCCAGTCCCATCACCTGACAGCCTGTCCGTGCCCCGAATCAGAGGGGAAACCAAGGAGATCTTGCCGGTGGTTTCATTGGAGTGAGGAGCTCCCAGGATCTGCTTTGGGTGGTGCGGAGCTAAGATCACACTCAAGTTTTACTGATCGATGCAGGGAGTTTTAGGCAGAAGGCAGGGGAGAGTAGCACCTTATAGACCAACTGACTCGGAGAGGCATACATTTCCGTGAGAAACAGCTCGCTTGGTTGGACACTAGTAACATTTTAGACAACATGCTAGTGGTCTCGTACCAAAAAGCCCGATGGGCCTGTCCGGGGTGCTGCCCCCAGGCTTGTCGGACACAAGACACACAGGCAGCATGACACAAGATGCTGCAATAGGTTGCAGGAGGGTTTGAATCTGCTCGCTGGCTCCCATCACCGCAAGACTGCAACCACTCGCATCGCAGCAGGGCTGCTGGAAGAAAGGACGAATCCCCAGGCCCCTCCAGACTCCGCGGGGACCCCGCCGGCTCGCGTTCATCTCAGCTCGTTCTCCTGTAATTTTGCCTCTTGATTATTCTGCACAGGTGAGCTGCCACAATAACATGATGCAACAGTTGCTGCTGCCCTCCGTCACCCAGCAGCTCCCTTCTGCGCGCAGGGCAGCTGATGAGCTCCCTGGGAAGAGACCGAACCACAGGCCATGCAACCAGTCGGTGAAAATTGCATCACGCCAGAATCCTAAGAAGCTGCTTCCCCAAGTCTGGCATCTCACCCGGCTAGGCAGGGAGAAGGTTTGTGCTCCAGGTTCATCTCCGTCTAGGAGCTGCGGGGACTGCGGGAGAGCACCGTCCTGTTAGGTCCCCTTCTTGCAAACGCCATCTACTCTGCACACGTAACACTCAGGTCTGCTCCCTTCGGGGCCCCGGGCCGCTCATGCTCCTCTGTGTCCCTGGTAGCCCTGCCCTGGGACCTGGCACAGGGGTACATATGAACGTAAGCAGTGCTGCGCTGGGTCAGACCCACGGTCCAGCAAGCCCAGGATCCCATCTGTGACAGTGGCAGGAGTGGATGATTTAGAGGGAGAGCATTGAACTCTCTAGTGTGATTTAGAGGGAGCGTATTGACAGCTCTAGTGTGATCCACCCCGTTTCTAGGCACCTATCATTATTGGTTCAGAGATGCCAGAGGAAACATCTCTAGTGGCTCCATTTCACAGCTACTGACAGATCTATCCTCCATAAACCTGTCCAGTCCTTTTCTGAACCTGGATATGCTCTCTCCCTTGACACCTTCCTGCAGCAACGAGTTGCATAAGTTAACAATGTGCGGTAGAAGAAGAGGGCATTTTCTTGTTTCTTTTAAACCCATCTCCTGCTAATTTCAATGGGTGCCCCCTCATTCTGGTACAGGTCTGCTCATGCATCGTCAGCACAGCTGGACACTGAGTCCCCAAGCCAGGGCTAGACACTGCCTTGTCCCACTGCCCCAGGGCCAAGGCTGCGGAGTCTGCAAGCCATCACCCAGCCTTGAAGTCAGTGAAAGACCAGAAGCTTTTGGGAAAGGCACTTGCAGATTAGCACCAGGTCTTATGTTCTGGGTGACATTCACCAGCCAGATCGTGCGGAGGCACCGCTACCCCTGCTTTACCGACGGGGACACAGAGGCTAAGTGCATTGCCCATGGCCATGTGACCGGCTGGATGCAGAGCTGGGGACAGAGCCCAGGAGTCCTGACTTGGGCCCCTTTGAGCTGTGAGATGACACTCCCTGCCCCCTGCCGCAGGTACAGTGCTGGACTGGATGGAGAGGGAGGGAGGAAAGAACCTATTTATTTCCCATGCCATCACGTCCCTGTAAAAACGCAGGCACCAAAGAAGCAGCCACTAGGCTGTCAGTGCATGCTGTGCATGCCTTTCTGTGGGCCGACAAATGAGGAAGATGGCAGGCTGAGCACAAAGCTTCCTCCCACGTTCAGGAAAACCCAAGCGGCACGTCCAGCCCTGCAGAGGAAAAGAGCAGACCGGGCGGGGGAAGCCTGCAGGGAACCAAGAACCTGCAGAGAGGGCATGCCCTTCTGCTCTGAACCTTAAAAGCAGTGCCAGCGGGAAGAAAGCATCTGGTGTGATGCTATTGCATGTTGCTCTTCCTGGAAACCTCTTGGTTTGCATTGCTAATGTGAGAAGCTCCCGACCAGGCCTCCAGCCTCCACCCCAGTCTGCAACACCTGTCTCCTTGGAAGCCTGGCAGCACCTGGCGCTTACTCCCAGTGCCCCACCTCCACACCCGCAGGATCGTCTACTTCCAGCTGCGTCACCTGTTGCCATGGGAAGGAGCACGACTGGACTAAAGATGCCTGGGAAAGGCATTGCTTCAGCTTGGTGAGTTGGTGCAGGGAGAGGGGCCCAGCCTTTGGCAGGAAAGCAACCAAGGAAGGGGCAAAAAAGCCCTACTGAAACTTGTATTCTTGGAGGGCAGGAGAGAGAGAGAAAGAGAGACACCCTGGCAGCAACACAAATCCCCATCACGCTCCAGCTCTGAGGCAGACTTACAGCAAAGGGACACGACAAACAAGGCCAGTCGCATGCACGTGGCTCTAGGTGCAACCAGTCAAGCAAGCCAGGGTCCACACTCCCTGCTCTGCAACCCCCTGGACAAAGGTGCCCTGCCAAGGAGCAGGCTGGCACAGAAACAGGCAGAGCTTCCCAAAGCCATCCCTTATGCCACATGTGCTGCAAAAGGCCTTTAAATCCACAGCACATAACAGACAAGCCTGTTCCCACTTGCAGTGTATTGAAAACTTCTCCTAGCTGCATCTAGCAGGTTGGCAGGAGCTCCGGGAGTGCGGCTGGTGAGCCACTAGAAGGCTCCCCTGAGCTAGGTGAACTGATGGGCACGGGAAGGGAAGGCTGCCTGCGTCCACCAGCAAGACCCTGGGAAGACCAAAAGATCATGTTCCCCTCCCTGTGTTGCTTACACCCACCACAATCACGAACGCTGGGCATTTTATAAACCTCGCTGATGTTTCACTAGCTTCCTAGGCTTAAAATCTCCCTGAATGGAGGGCAGAGGGAAGAGCTGCCTTGTTATTTTAGGGGTCTGTAGCCTTTCTGTCAGTCTCCACCTGGCCCAGGTGCCCGTTCTGCAGTGCTGAGCCTGTCACTTGGTCTCACTGCTGCTGCCGCCCCAGGATGCCCAAAGAGCATCACTCGCCCCTACTTCAGGGTTAGGGTTAGTCCAGCATAAACCCAGCGCGCTGGCAGGCACTCCTGTGCTATAAGGACAAATACCAAGGGACCGCCTAGGAATACAAACCACAGACGAGTAGTTTCTCTTTTGAAAGCTTCTGGCTGGCACTGAAAAGCCTTCATGGAAGCATTTTCCCTAGATTTCGGTTTTGGGATAACTCGCTTTTAACAAACTCACATTTTAGGTCAAATAAAACCCAGCATTTCGCCCAACCGTCTTGTAATTCGACTGCTCCTTTCAGCAGTTCCACGCAATGCTTGGAACAGAGATGCCATCGGCAAACAACTAAACACCAGCGTGGATAAAATAATCCTTGTGGATTTATTTAGTCATTATCCTGACAGGAAACTGCTTTCTCAAAACCGAACTGCAAGCATCTTCATGGAAGCTTTGCAGCTTTCAAGAGGAAGAGCCAGGTAAAGTGTGTGAAGCTGCACGTTTTGTTGAAAGTAAAGCCTGTTGCACATTCCCAGACAAACTGAGCCTTTCATTTAATAGAAGACATTGCATTTACCCAAAGAACCTTGTCTGCCTATGTCAGGGGTGGGCAAAATGCGGCCCGCGGGCTGGATGTGGCCCGCCAGGCCATTCTATCTGGCCTGCGGGGCCCCTAAAATATTTAGAAAATGAATACTTATCTGCCTCTGGCTGCCTGTCACGCAGCCCTCGATGGCTTGCCAAAACTCAGTAAGCGGCCTTCCGCCCAAAATAATTGTCTGCCTCTGGCCTATGTCCTTAGACCAACACAGCTGCAACCAACACCCCAGAAAAACCCCAGTCATTTTTACAACCAACAAAGCCCGGGCACCCAGAGAATGCAACGCTGTGCTAACACAGGAGAACTGTGACATGAAAACAACTAGGAACCAGCCCAAGTCAAGCCAACTGCATTGTCTGAACTCAGCACAGTGCGAAGAATAAATGAACACATGAAGCCAGGTCATTAGAACTGATGTTAATTATTAATCCAGGGCGTTCTAAACATAGCTTGGAAAAAAAGCCTTAGCAGCATGGCTTTAATCCCACAGGCTGGATTTAGTGTGAGAAAGACAAATGTGCCCCTTTCAGCATTTGGCACAAGAGGCAACTTCTTCAGAGGAGCAAGGGCCACGTGCTTTTAGATCGATGCTGGCACCGTGCGACTGAACAATCGCCTTGGGCATTTCATGCACTGTGTGTTCGGCTGTATGGCCAGGTGAGGGAGCCCTCGGCAGACGCACAGACTCCTTCCACACTGCTGCTGCATGCTGGAGCTCTCTCCCCATCGCATCCCACCCGCCCATTACAAAGTGCCGCCTCAAAAGACTGTGTTGGGCTGCTGTTAATTGGAAGCACCCTTCCCAGGAGTGGCTGCAATGCAGAGCACACAGGAACTGCTCAGACATCAGGGCCTTGACACCCAGCCTCAGACTCTGGTTACCTGACGCCACCTTTATAGCCCACCCCCTTGGGGCATTCTCAGGTCAGCCCATTGCAGAGGGGTAAATCCCACCCCAGCTACATGTGTGAATGTGTTCTGGGTATTTCTGAGGCGCAGAAAGGTTAACCTGCACCAGGTGCAGGCAGCCTTGAACCTCAGCAGCACCTTTGGGATTAGTCCACTTGTGCTTAGGAACAGCAGCACATGCACCCCCCACCTGGCACTGGGGGATGTCAGCGAATCCGGACCAGCTTGGCGTGGATGCTATGCACTGCAATTCACTTACATATGCACATATTCATGTACATGTTTAATGCCCAATCAGTTAATAACAATGGTGTATTAACTCAAGGCCAACATCGCCCCCACATAGACAAACCTACAGGCACTTTATTAAAGAAGGTAGTGAAAATACCCAATCCAGACCACCTGGTGAAGTGAGCCCATGTTTCAGGGTCTAGTATAAAGCACACACCTCTGGGTGCAAAACTCTTCACAGAACAGAAATGGGGCATTTCTTGAGATTTGAACTGGATGTAAGGGAAGGAAATGGAGCCATAAAGAGAGGGGTTAAGGAAAGCCCAAAGAAAAGGATGACCCCGCTGGACTCAGACGCGTTTTTAGGCACCGGGTCTTCCTTCGGTCACTGAGCCTGCAGCTGCATCCACCTCCATGCCCCCTCCCCGCTGGAAGCTGGAAAAACCTGACACGCTCACCTGCTTTCGGTATCGAGAAACAAAGAGCTACTGCTTTCCCCCAGGGCTTCGCTGATGGGAGAGAGGCAAAATGGGGAAGAGAAAGCATCAGAATCGGAGTCGAACGTACTGTCCCTGCTCACGTCGTCCGCAGACAGCTCCAAGGAGGCCTCGTCTTCCCCCTGCTCTGGCCTGCAGTCCAGCCCTTCCTCCGTCCCCTCCGCCAACCGCTCCAACCTGTTCTGCTCATCCTGAGAACTGCTTGTCGATAATATTCCTGAGTCACTGTGGGCAGGCGGTGGGGAATTGTGGCTACTGTCTGTTGTTGGGCAGCCTTGGGAGAGCTTGTCCCCTTCGGAAGAAGGCGCACTGATGTGAGCCACATCTCTGATGAGCTGCGACACGACCAAGACGTCTTCGCCTTTTGGGATCACTGCCCCTTTCTGCTCAGTGGGAGAGGTCTGCCGGACGGAGCCAAAGCCCTGAGTGTGGCGGCCACGCTTGCGGGGAGCCTTACGCACGGGGGAGCTTTCCGGAGTGATGTAGCGCAGCGCTTCTTCATCCTGTCTCTGAATCCGAGAGTTCGGGACCCAGGCGAGGATAAGCGTGGTGCCAAGGAGCTCGTCTTTCTCCATGTACAGGCACAAGTAGCCTTCAAGAGAGCACAGAACGAGCCCGTTAGGACACACATTTTATAGTTAGGATGAGCCATGTGCTGGCGCTACCTCGGACTCCCCCACCCCAGCAAGCCGGCTCTTGCCAACACAGCCAAGCAAAGGGAATCCAACAGTTTGGCAGATTTCTCCCTGGTCCACAAACAGATGGTGAAATTCTCAAACTTATTTGCTATTTGCAAATAATTCCGATTCTGCAGATGGTTTATGAATAGTTTAAATTCCTCCTGGCCTGGATGGTTACAGAAATCACATGCATTTATTCCTGCCCCTGATTGGACACGTTAGACAACGAATCAAGGGTGTATTATGAATGACACAATTGCATGTAAAATTTGCACTGGGTATCAGTTATCCTGCTCCAAGTGTGAGCTAAAACACACTCCTCAGAGGCGTTTGCCCTAGCACAGCTAAAGGCTAAAATACTTAAGAGAAAGCCAAAGGCAAACGCAAACCAAATTAATTATTTTTCATTATTAAGCCAGTAACAACTACTGCCATTTAGAAGGACACGGCAGCAGGCATGGAGAGAGAGCAGCAACGCAGCTCTCCACTGGCTCCAGCGTATGCGGACACCCCGTGCTTTCACCTGTCCCTGTTTTGAAATGGCTTTAGGGGCAACTCATGCAACCAGGGCTGGGACAGTGCTCGGCATCCTGGATGCATGCAGGTGCACCCCAAATTGCCAAGGGACTTTTCTTGGCCGCTCCTAAGCACTGCCTTGTGTAGGCAGAAGGTCTCGGCTCCTCATTTCATGGCAGACCCCTTTGAATCAGCTGCAAGATGCGGGCCTATGTCGTGCAGATGCGTACACACCGGAGCCCACCCCCCAGCAGTCTCTGCAGTCCCCATCACCTGGATGATGCTCCCCAAGGCCTTGCAGCCCCTCGGGAGGGTGGACGCAGACATTGTTCTTGGAATAGATGATCTCCCCATCCAGCACGGACGACGCGCTGCTGCCGCTGCTCGCGTTTAAGGTCAGGAGGTCAGAGGCTTTTGAGGAGGCACGTCGGAGGAGTCGCCCCAGAGACATCGCCAGGGGAGTGTTTCCATTATCCGTCCGCTTCAATCAGAAGCTACGTCCAGACAAAAGATCTGCCGAGAAGGGGGAAGGAACCGCGTTAGGAGACGCACAACGAGACAGCAACAGAGCGGTTAGGACTTCCTGCCATGCAACATCACAGCTGGCAGGGTTCCCATCAGCTCCTACCCCAGCCCTGCCATTCACGCAGGGAGCTCCAAGCACCCCAAGCAGTTACAGGCCTCACTGCACACGCAGCAAAACCATGCACAGAACAGGAGAGAGGCCTTTCGGGGGAGCGTGAGCCCACTGGAACCACGCGGTGCCTGGGCGACGGCCTCAGCTCACGACCGGCTCCCCTTGGCCAGCGTTGCTGGAGCCAGGCAGTGCTCGAAGCATCCCTGGGGATGGCAGAGACCAAAGTTTCAGCTTTGGTCTCAGGCTTCTGTTGCCTGCCACAAAATGCAAAGTAATTAATAATGATCAGGGAGGGAAAGAAAGAGCACTTCATTGCCCAGGACTAAGGGAGGGGCTCTGAGGACTCAGAGCTGCCCCATGCGTCCTTGTTGCGATGGCCCAGAGGCAGCTTGGGCAGTCCCATAAGGTCAACCCCAAATTAAAGCTGCGACAGAAACCACACCTGGGCAAGTCAAGGCTGGTACTGCACCCTTGGCACCAGGCGCCGCTTGGTCCAGGCTATAGGGCATTCACCTCGTATCCCCTGACTTTTGAAAACCCCCTGTTATTTAGACACAGGGCTCTTCTCGGTGGGGTGGAGGGAACTATTCCAGCTACAGCAGGCAAAGAAGATGCAGGTAACAGAATACAGCGCATCAGCGCCGAGCCACGGGGCAGGCGTCTCAGCTTGCAAGAGGGAACATGAGCGAACTATGGAACACGATCCCCAGGTAACCAGCAAATGTACCATGACCCGAAAACAGGCCGTGCTGCTAACGAGAAGCTGCAGGCTGAGCCTAGATGGGATGCTCGTGCCATCAATAATTCAACAGGCAGACTGGGAAGAGCGCAGGGCCTGCTGAGGCAGCACGCGGGGAGGCACAAAGCACTCCCTTGCAAGCCCAGAACGATGCAAAGGCAGGGCAGGAATCACTCTGCCCGGCCGGAAAACACCAGAGAGATGGCAGTCTCCGCTCCCCCCGCAACATGCAGGTGGAAGGGAAAGCGGCTCTCCCAAAGCCGTGCTGGCTGCGTGCTCTAGAGCCAACTTAACCTGGCGTGCACCAGACTGCCACGAGCCCCCAGCGAAGAGCAGCACCTTGCACGAGCAGCGAGAGCCTTCCACAGGCTTGCCGCCAGGCACCTGGCTCGGCAGAGCAAGCCACAGGTGTGGCCAGAAACAGAACGGTAAAGGCTCCTGGTCACCCAGAACCCAGCCCCCAAATGACTCCTGCCTCTGTAGACAGCAGATTCAGCCGCTTCTCAGGAAAACCGAAAGGATGCAGAGTGGAGACAGGCTGGCCTGTCTGCAATTACCTAGTGCATGGCCAAGGCCCTTGCCCAACACTCACCCATGCCAGGTGGGGCTGGTAGTGCTGCCAAGTGCTTCCTAGGGGCTATTTCACCCTCGCACTCGCTCCCCAGCCTGGACAGACAGGGCAGCAGGGTACCAGGGGTTACACAGGACTGAGCTCCCAACAGAAGGAAACAAAAGGGAGCTGCTTTCTCTTCCCTTCCATAGAAGCAGAGGCAAAGCAGAAGTCAGCATTTCTCAACCCGAGAGATAAAGGTGGCAAGAAAGGAAATTGCTTTCCGGCTGTTTACAGTGAAGAGAGGGTAAGTCAGAGGAGCAGCTGACAGTGCTTGTTAAAGGCCAAAGTGTGAGCCTTCACCATGCGTCTCCTGGCTTGTCAGCTCGAATCACTGCTTCGTCTCAGTTTGACAGTGTCAGGCCTCAGTGGGACCTGACAAAGATGGATCGACCCTGCTTTGCCCGGAGCCCAAGGGTTCGAGGGTGAAGAGGTTGCTGTGCAAGCCCTTTCCCCTCCTGCCTCGCAGTGTCTCAGCCCTGCTCTGAAAGCACATACCCGACAGTCACAGGAAACAGGACAAGAGGACCTTGAGTGCTCACCCCGTCCAGCCCTCAAGGCAGGATCACTACCCCTCCCTATCCGAAAGATGCAAGTGCAGAGCGACGCTCCTCAGCCTGGGGCTCTCCGTCCCGACTCTTCTGCGCACGGCACAGAGCAGAGCTCTGCTGTAGGGTCTGGGCTACGTAGCGGGGAACTGGGCATCCACAACAATCGCAGAGAATAGATGGAGCCCCGTCCAGCTCTGAACGGGGTGCAGCAGGCGCTGTTGCAAGGCACCATAAGAAGTTACGGGCAACATTTCAACACCAGCATCTAGCAGAAACTCCAACTAGCCTGTGACACCGAGTGACCTGTGTGTCATCAGCACTTGCACGCCGGGAGTTGGGAAAGCTGACCTGCACTTGTGGCATTGACCAGCCAGCTTGCAGCGTGGGTGTCCCTGAACAGGGCAGGGGCACCCACGCTTCATGCCACGCCAGCCACCGCCCCCCACGTTAGACCCACAGAACCTGTTGGAGGGAACACCGGAGATCAAGGCATGTGCATCCTGATTCGGAGAATGCAGCCCAAGGAGATGCACAGACCTAAAGTGTGCCAGAGGGCGAGAGCTCTACAGCAGCCCTCCAGAGGCCTTCAGGAACTGGGAAAGAGGCCAAGCCCTTCTCAGCTGATGACCGGCAGCAGCGGCCGTTCATTAGCTACTCCGCACTCAGAAAGATTGAAGCAACTGCAGAAGATCTGCAGAATGGGAGATCTGAGAAGGACCTCAGGGCTTGCCTTGACTGCTTCTTCAGGGCAAAGGGGGTGGGGGTGATTCAAAAGGAAGGAGCTGTGCTGTAAGGAAATCATGTGGGTGCATTGAGCTGGCTCTGCAGAAAAGCTGCAGTCCAGGCAGGAAGAGTGGATGTTCAGGGGCCTGGTTAGGAGACAGGCAGCTGCAGAGACGAGGTCAGCGCGTGTTGGTCTCGAGGTCAGTGTGTGTTGGTCTCGTTCCTAGCCTGCAGGTGTTCAGATCACACGAGCCAAAAAGCAGCACAAATGTTGGCAGCCCCAGCCAAGAGGACAGAACGACCTCTTTGCCCCTCGTCCTTCTGCAGCGACAGGGGTCAGTCCCTGATGCAAGAGCCAGGAGCAGAAGCTTGAACTGTGCCTGTCATCTGTGCTGGGGATGCAGAGAGGGAGAGTCGCCAGGGCTGCTGGGTCAGCATGAGCTCCTACACCCATAAAAGGAAAAGGGGCATTTCAGATTAGCCTTTTATTTTGGCTTAATCAAGATCATTCCAACGTGGCAGCGGCTGACACCTCCCCTGCCTTCCGGAAGCTGGAGCACGGGGTTAGCTGATAAGCTCACCTGGGTGCCAATATTTGTTAAGCACACACAAGATTTCGCTCTCCCACTCTCAACTGCTGCCACCAAATACTTCGGCTGCAGCTGCTCTTGTTGTTCTCACAGCCCCTAGATGCTTTCTTAGTCAATTAGAAGGCAGGGTAGATTTGCACCTTATAAACTAACCAAAGCGGGTAGTGGGGGGGAAGGGAGCAAGGAAGGTGTGTGTGATGTTTATACATGGCACAAGCTTTCATCAGCTGCAGCTCACTTCATGAGATGCTGTGAAAGGACATGCAGAAAACAGAGTATAAGGAAAGAGAAACTGGAATATAAAAGACAAAGGCAGGGAAGAAAGCAGAGGTGGGGAGAAGGAGCAGTGCTTTCTTAGCTGATGCCAGCGCTCTTTAGCTAGCAGAGCACCCCAGAGGTAAAGCATGCAGCCCGCAGCTAGCTGCCTCCCCTCAGGGCTGCCTCAGTTGTCCCCTTCGCTGGGCGTTAAGCCTCGCTGCCGCCAGCAGTGTCTCAGCTACTGTTTACAAAGGCCCTCCCCGCTCCACAAACTGCTGAACAACAAGATCCTGTTGCAGGTTGGCACACGGACGCCCCTACCTTGGCAGCTCTTCCCGAGATGAATGCTGCTGACTCCATTCGAAACAGCTCTCGGGTCTCCGATAAAGAGGAGCGCAGGGTTTCTGCACAGTCCTGGGCTAGGATCCTGCCTGTTCTTCAGGCTCTGAGCGTGCTATGCACAGACCAGCACTGAAGGTCTGGTCCATCCAGACTGAGCCACAGCCTAAGCTGGGAGGTCGGGCTGTAACCCAAGAGCCAAGTGGCTGAGCAGCTGCATATTTGGCAATGGATCCTGCTGAATCCAAGGGTTGAATTTAATACAGGCCCTAATAAAGCCAAATAAAAGGGTTCTGGAAATGAAGCAGGAACCTGTGGACAGACAAGGGCTCCAGAGGTGTCAAACAAGAGCCAAGTTCACGCTGGAATTGAGCAACATTTTCTACTTTGCAGTTCTCCAAGGAGGGGAATTTCTACCAACAAACTTGGCTTGATTTTTAATGTTGTGTGAGCCTGACACTGCATTGCACTGGAGACCCCTGAGGTTACTCCTCACGCCCCAGGGGGAGGGAAGAGACACTTAGCTTGTGGGTCTGTTATGAGAGACGCAGCAATGTAGTAATAGCAGGGAAGAGCCCACGAGTCCTCACTCCCACTCTCTCTCCGCAGGTTTTCTACAGATCCCACGGGACCCTCAGCAAGCTGCTGTCAAGCTCCATTCCTCTCTATTCAGAAGGCTGCTATCACCGCTTGCAACCTGCTTGCGAAGATGCTGGCACAAGACTAGCTACAGCAATGAAATGTACACCCGAGGGAATAATTCTGAAGCTGTCCCATACCACGGGGAGAGTGAAGTAGGCCACATCAAAAGTCTTTCATCTCTAATCTACTGGCAGCAGCAATCAAGCACAGAGTGCGGCGCTAAGGAAAGAGCAAGAGATGCTACTAGCATAGGGAAGGACGCCTGGCCCCACTGAAGTCCAGGACAAAACTGCATCACAGGTCACAGGAAAGCGTGGGCAACGGAGCCAGCATCCCACTGCATAGACCCAGCATCCTAAAGCTGGAGGAGAGGTGCCCAGTGGGGCACCACTCCCTGCCCCACTGGGCACAAAGACAAAATGGTAAAAACACCACTTTTTTGGCCACACAAGGAGCCCACTACTACACACGGCAGCTATGAGAAGACACTTGGAAATGTTGCAACTGAATCACCGCTTGTAAAGCACGCTGCACTCCACACGGGTCTATTCTGCTCCCCCAGACCAGTCACCATTTCATGCATTATTTAACTCTGGTACTTATACAATCCGTGCAGTTGATGTGGGAAGGCATTCTTTTTAAGCTACCTGCCAGGTGCTGCCTTAATACTGCTCCAGCGCTGGTCTCCTGAACTTGCGGCAGCCTGCACTGCTGGCTAAACACGTGAGCCAGTTTCAAAGCTCTGTCATCCCACCAGAGGCTGAGAGGTGACATGAGCATGGGCACAAGATGCTTCTCGCCGACTGAATGAAGAATGCAACCTTCTCCCTCTGCTTAGCTCAGGCTTTATGCTGATTACACAGCAGCAAGATGCTGAGGATGGAGTCAAAGATCTTTACCGAACCCTCCAGGGGCCAAAAATCACTCCTCAATTAGGTCCTCTTGATTTCAATGGAGTTACCACCAATTGCATTAGGTCTGAACATGACCATAAATCGTAGTACTGGGATCGAATCTCACCCGCACCTTAGTGTAGGACTCAGAACAGGAACTGGCCTCCCAGCCTGGGGAATTCACCGCCAGCAGAGCAAACCACTCTGGCAGCTCATTCTTCAGAAACTCAAACATGACTCTGGGTCAGGGGAGTCACACACAGACAGAGGCTTCATTCTCATCAATATTAATCACTGTGTATATAAAGCATGCCAGGAGCCCAGTGCAAGATGAATTCAGACTCTGGGCAGCCCAAACGCTCCAGGTGGACTAGTGAGGTGCCTTCAGTGGGGAGGCTTGGGGAATGGTAACAGGAGGGGCAGAAGTGCAACCACTCTCTTTTCATGAGGGGACACACTTGGCTGCCACCTCCCTGCCCACCCCGGTCTGTCTTGACCAACTCAACTGGCTGGTTTCCACTGCTAAACGTTTCAAAGGAAGAAGCGCTTCCCTCCGGCAGGTGCAGCTCTTCCCTCTGAATGATTCTTCAGGTTCCTTCCACATCTGTCGCGCTTCTGCACGTCTCACATGCTGATCCACCCAAGCTGCTGGAGCAGGGGGCACGGTCCTTCTCCCTTCGCCTAAGCTGCCAAAGTTCAACTTAGACTCCCCAACTCCAGAGAGCACTGCTTGCTCCCTGCTTTCTCAAACAAGTGTGGCCAAATCACCTCCTCTCCATATGTCTCCACAGCTGTCTACTCATTGCAGGGAACAGCTTAAAGTTCCCATTTTTTTTCCCCTAAGCCTTTCACAGACTTGACGCAGCCCAACCTTCCACTCGTCCCAGTCTCCTCTCTTCAAATCTCATCATAGTCTATGCAAAAGCCTTCTCCTCTGCTGCTTCTCCAGCCTGGGAGCACTTTGTTGCGTCTATCCACCTGGGCCCTCTCTCTGTGTCTGTCATTTGAAAATCTCTTTATTCTTTCTCGCTTTTCCTAATGGTCTCTGTGCCTCTTACTTTCTGTTTCTTAGCTCTTTATACCTATTTAGATAGTTCTACAAAGCATTTGGGAATACAGTTTGTATAGAAGACACTATAGAGCATTATACTGTAGGAATAAGCTAGACTTGCTCTTTATAACCCATCAAGGGAATTCTGTCATGGAGAGTATAAAGGCTTAATCAAAAGCCCACAACTCAGAAACCTGTCACTGAACAATACTGAAAGCATCTGTGTTCAACACATCCATTATCTTGCCCTCAATAACTTTCATTGTTATTCCTTACTGGTTTCACGGTAGCAATTCTGTGCTTTCCAGGCAGTCAAGGAGGCAGATCCCCACCTCTGAGGAGCTCATAGCTTGAGGATAGGCAGATAGGTAGACGGGGCCAGGGGAAGATGAGTTAGCTTCCAACCATCTGATAAGTAATATATCACCACGCTGACCTCGCTTCAAAGAGCTTGCAGGTCCTAAATCAGACAACTGCCATGCAGTCAGAGTGAAAATGCTTACATTAATCTGTACAAGAGGCAAGGATTTTTGTGATAGCTTTTATTGGACCAACTGCGGGATGAGCTGTCAAATTTGTAGCGTTCATGCCCAACACCACTCTTTACGATTCAGCTGATGATAAAACCACAGCAAACAAAGTCCCAAGGATGGTGACACTCCAGGGGACAGTTACGAGACACAAACTTCGTTTCATGTTTGGGGTGCAACAAATTGGGTGGGAGCCAGTTGGAGCTGCTCCAAGCTGCCAGAGGGAAAAGTCTGAAAGCTGTTCCCGGTTTCATCTTTGGCAGTCTGTTGCATGCCCCCTGGAGAGCAGGGACAGGACAAGGAAAGCACCTGGCTTCATTTCCTTAAGATCACAAGAACTGCCATTTACTGCCCAGGAAAGAGACCCATCCTGCCCAGGCTCCTGCATCACACGGCAGAGGGTGGAGGCTGAAAGGGACAGTGACCTGGGTTCGACCGTGGCTTTTTCTCACTGTTCCTCTCCCACTTGCAGCCTCCAGCATTTCAGGTCTAGGAAGTTCTGACTTGGAGGCCGTGCCCCTCGCTCAATAGCTCCTGATGCCCCTGTCCTCCAAGAACGTGTCCGGTCCCTTTGTGAATCTGGCTGCGCTCTCAGCATCTTGGTGGCAACAACTTCCACCCTTTAATGACGCGGTATGAAACAAAACATCCCTTTGCTAGGTTTAAACGGACGGTCTGCTCGTTTCACGTTGTGACCACTCATTCTCGTCTGGCGAGAGTGAGTCAATAATAAATCCCTAGGGACTTTCTTTTTGGCATTTAGCATGTTGTAAACCCTTCTCGTGTCTCCTCTCAAGCGTCTCTCTTCCAAACCGAGCAGGCCTCCGTAGCCTCTCCTCACCTGGAAAAATCGTGGCTTAGTTTCCTTGAGAAACTGCAGCTCATTTAAGAGCGCTGTTGGCATGCTCCTCAAGAGAGCCCGTCGGCCAGCCACGGGAAGGCCAGCCAACATGACTCATAAAGGACAAAGGGAGGAGGAGGAGAAACAGCAGGATAAAAATTAAGGTGCCGTTAAGACGCTCGCTGCTCACTAAAAAAAAATCATAGAAAATGAGTTGGAAGGGACCTCGGGAGATCACATCTAGTCCAACCCCTGCTCCAACTACAGCATCCCAGCCAAGGCTTTGTCTACCTGGGTCTTCAATACCTCCAGGGATGGAGAGTCCACCGTCCCTCTGGGGAGCCTGCCTAGTGCTTCACCCTGATGAGAGTTTTTCCTAATATCCAACCTCAACTTCCCTTGCTGCAGCTTGAGCCCATTGCTCCTTGTCCTGACATCTGCCCCCACTGAGACCAGCCCAGCTCCATCCTCTTTGCAGCCCCCCTGCAGGGAGGTGAAGGCTGCTATTCAATCCCCCTCGGTCTTCCCTTCTGCAGACTAAATCAGCCCATTTCCCTCGGCCTCTCCTCACCAGTCCTGTCCCCCAGCCCCCAAACCATTTTCACTGGACTCTCTCCAATGTGTCCACATCCTTTCTGTAGCGGGGGGAGCCCCCAGCTGGACACAGGATCCAGATGTGGCCTCCCCAGCGCTGAACACAGGGGAGGAATCATCACAAAAAAGCAGGTGTGTTCACCCCACACGCGACGGCAGCGGAGCCCAGCGGGCGGCTCCTTGCACACCAACGCACCCGCGCGGACGGGGCAAGCGGGGCGGAGGAGGGAGCCGGGACGGCAGCCAGGTGCCCCCCAGCACGGAGCCCCGCAGGCAAGCGGCGCGGGGCCGGGGGAAAAGGAGCGGACAGACGACACCCGTGCGGGGGGGGGGAATCCACCCCCCAGGGGTGCAATTAGAGCCCTGCTATTAGGGTTGCATGCAAATGGATAGGCGGCATCTGCAGACAGCGGGGAGGGGGGCAACCTTGCATTCCTCTCCTGGGGGGGGCAAATCTGCCCCTCCCTCCATAAGGGTGCAAATCCACCCCCCCTCCCAGTGGGGCAATTACAGCCCCTGTCACGAGGGTGGCATGCAAACGCACAGACAACACCTGTGGGGGGTGGGGAATGGGGGCACGCTTGCCTTCATGTCCGGGGGACGGGGGGGCAAATCTGCCCCTCCCCCCCAGGGGGGCAATTATACCCCC
>NW_005843292.1:112811-115605 GCF_000455745.1 Alligator sinensis
GCGGGCGCCCGCTTCCGGGTTGGCTGCACTTCCGCGTCGACGATGCGGTCGCCAAGAGGGGTCCCGCGGCTGCTCTTTGGGAGGACCGGCGCCGCCCTGTTGGCGGGGCGCGGCGGCGCAGGGCGTTGCAGCGCGTGTCAGCTCCCTGCCCTTGCCACCCCGGGGGGATTGCAGGGTTGACAAGGGGTGCGCCGGGGTCCAGGGCTGAGACCTCCCCCCAGCGGGGTGCAGCCACCCCGGGGGGATTGCAGGGTTGACAAGGGGAGCACCGGGGTCCAGGGCTAAGACGTCCCCCCAGCGGGGTGCAGCTCGGTGGCTCCCCCGCTTCGCTACTTGTGGGTGCCCCCAGGATAAATCTGCGCTGGTGACGTGTGGCCCCCACGGAAGAGGCAATGCGAGGTGGGGGGCAAGCTGCCCTGACACCAGCGCCGTCCCTCTTGCACGAAGGCCTCTGGGCTCGGCCCTTGCTGGGACGCCCCAAGAATCAAGCGTGCGAGTCCCTTTGCTGGGGCGAGCCCACGTGGCGTGCCCCTGCAGACCTGCCAGGCACCGCCTTGCCTTTGCTTTTCGTGCCCCCGAGCCCAGGCCTGCGTTGCAAGGGGCCGCGGCAAAGACCTGCCACGCTCCATCATTCCCCCTGTGGCAGTGACATTTCTTGCACCCCGCTCCAGCAAATCCCCCACTCTTCAAGGCGGCCGCACCTAACAGCTGGAAGGCGTGGGTGTAATTGCTGGATTGAAACTCCCCCGAACGGCACAAAACAATAGCACATTCACTCATTCCTTGTGTCTGCACAGGCTGATATCATCGACTGACTCGCTGCCAGGTCCTGGTCCGGCGGCGTGGCTCGGCTGAGCTAATCCTTGGTTCTGTTCCCCGGTTCTCAGAGCTTTACTTTTGCAATAACGAACTTGGCCTTCATGACGTTTGAGGCAGTGAATTTAATGGACGGTGGGTGCATCTACACCAGACGCTAAATGCACAGCAGACTAATTCTACTGCACGTTAGTGTGTCCCGGCAAAACCCGTGCTAATGTGCAGTAGATTAGTCTACTGTGCATTAGCATCATGGAAAAGGTGTGTGCCGGCACTTACTGTGCAGTAGCGTGACTGTGCGTAGTGTTAGTGCTTATTATCACAGGTAGGAAACTTAACGCGCAGTAATTACGATGCACATGTAAATGTGCCCCTCC
This sequence comes from Alligator sinensis, assembly GCF_000455745.1. NCBI lineage: Eukaryota > Metazoa > Chordata > Crocodylia > Alligatoridae > Alligator > Alligator sinensis. Next base: position 114,005 of record NW_005843292.1, read on the forward strand.
GACTCCTAAGTACCCAGCTGAGTTTCTGGCAAATTGAACGCTGCTTTGGGATATTCAGAGATCATGGGGATAGGACAGGAGATTTATGCCTCCTCGGCACAGGGAAGTTGTATCAAATTAACAATACTAATTACACTGGTGTTTCATCATTGTGCGTGTGCTCTTATTTGGCTCTCCGATTTCCTTATATCAGTTACATGAACTCAGTGAGAAATCGTGACCGACACCAGTTCCCACGGAGCTGCCCTGATCTGACCAAGTTCGGGACTCTTTAGTTAAATCCAGGCAGCGTGCTGGGGCAGATGAGGTCTGGGCACCAGCTTTTCCCCACATACGTGTTGGCAGTAAATCACTTCTCAGCTGTTGATGGGAAAAGCAGCTCCCGGGGCAATACGAGCACGTTGTGTAAAGTTTGACAAACTGAGCCCTGGGGCGAGGAAGGAGAACCTGGCGGTGACTGGAGACGGCATTTGCACCCGTCCCCGTGCTCCCCGCGGGCTCCGCACATCTGTGCCTCCCCACTGGTCCAGCCTCAGGTGCGAAACCTGTATCAAAAGGGGCCCCGAGGGCTGTGCAGGGGTCGGTGCTGGACCTCGGTGACGTTCTTCAAAGTACGTGGTTTCCAACCCCTGCCCGGGCGTCTTCAGGGATTTTCCCCCCACGAACAAACAATCTTGGCCTTCTCCTTTCGTTTGGGTTTTTTAAATTTTTTCTTGGGTTTTTTGGTGAAATTTCCTTCAATTCTTTTAAAATATTTTTGTCTTACAGTTGTCTCGATTGCAACTACTGGCGGGAAGCCCCTTTCAGCCACAACCAGGTCGTCTTCTGGGTGGGTGGGTGCGACCGTGGAAGACCCCGGCCGCCGCAGGGCCAGAGGCCTTGCCAGCCCCGTGCCCTGGGCACCGCTTCCAAAACCTGCGCCCCTTGCGGCTCCTTGGGCCCGGCCGGCAGAGATGCAGCCCCACCGCAAGCTTGCAAGTGCTCCGAGCTGCCCCGGCACGGTTTTGCACCATTTATTTGCACCAAGTTTTGCACAGAAGCTTATTTGCAAGGACTTGCACCAACATCTACCCGAATACTTATTTGCACCAGCGTATGCGTGGATTTGCATCAGCTGCATGAATATTTATTTGCACCAACATTTGCACAGATTTGCACCAACAGTTGGATGAATATTTATCTGCACTGTTGTTTGCATGTATTTGCACCAACATCTGCGTGAATATGTATTTGCACCAACATGTATGTGGACTTGCACCAACATGTTTACAAATATTTACTTGCACCAACATTTGCATGAGTATGTTTGCACCAACACAGCATGGATTTGCACCAGTTGCATGAATATTTATTTGCACCAACAGCTGCACACCTATTTACCCGCGCCATTTGCATGAATCTATATTTGCACCAACACTTACATGGTTTTGCACCGCTTGCATGTATACTTATTTTCACGAACACTTGCACGGATCGGCATCATTTTGGCACGAATATTCCCTTACAGCTACATTTGCACGGGTTTTCACCAACATTTGTATGAATGTGCACTAACATGTGCAAACCGGGGCTCGGGGCGGAGAAGAGCGATCCCCCCCCCC
>NW_005843292.1:115741-135456 GCF_000455745.1 Alligator sinensis
CAGACCCCTCCCCTCCCCCCCGGCAAGCAGCACCCGTCATCGCCCTCCTTCCCAGCCCCCTTGGGTCTGCCCGTCGCGCCCGTTCTTGTCATCGCTGTTTGTCCCCGTGTTTTCCTTCGTTCAGACCCGAGTCAGAGCCGGGACGCACTCCGGAGGAGGGGGACGAGGAGCAGCAGAGACATCCTGAAGGCAACGGGGTAACGCTGCAAAGACGAAGGGCTCCCCGCCTGCGGGGCAGCAACATCTCCAGGGGCCGGCGCCTCCGCGGGCTTCCAGCAGCTGCAGATGGTTCATTAGGACAAAATTAAGAGGATGGTTTCCTAAGAGCATCACTGGAGACCAGGGTGTCTTTGCCCTGAAGTGACCGGGTTCACAGCATGTCTCGGGGGCGCTGGTGGCAGCCGTGTTGGTCTAAGGACACAAGCAGACACGGTTCTTTGGGTTAAACCCGATATCTTTTATTAAATCAACTCCAAGTGAATTGATCTAATAAAAGATATCAGATTATTTACCCAAAGAACCGTGTCTGCCTTGTTTCAAGCGCTCGCTTCGGCCGGGCTGCTTTGCACCGCTGCTTGCCGCGCAGCCGCAAGGAGCGTTGTCGCTGGGAGGGCCCGGGCAATGGCCGAGACGCGAGGCCTTTCCGTGCGCTCTCTCGTTAGACACACGGCATAGTTGGCAGGGCTGTTGGACAAGCTTTCTGGCATCAGGCACCCTTCTTCCTCCTGCTCAGCAGGTTTAAAATGGCCTCTACACTTCTAAAGACTTGTGAATACCAAAATGTCCTCCCCGGGAGAGAGGGTGGTGACTTATTGGTGTAATGGCCAGGAATAGTCCCTCTGCTAATGGGAATTCCACCATTTAATACAATATTTTTGCTGTAAAGGAGCCAATCGATATTATTGAGCAATACCAAGCAGAGAGCAAGACATTGTGGATTCCTGGCCCGTAAGAGCTCTGCATATAACTTTTGTACTGGTTTCTAAACCACTTCTGGGTTTGTGATTTTGTTTTCTGCCCTGCCTCTTAATCACAGGGCAGCCTGGGCTGAATTTAGGGATGTATTGCCACCCATCTACCCATTGCAGCACTAAGAGATGCTGCAATGTTATGAATATGTCCCTAACATTTGATATCCAGATACATATTCTGCGTGTTATACGTGCTGAGACAACATCACAGCTATACATTGCTGTAGTAGCTGCATGAATGAGAAGCTTGGGCTGTGTCAGCCTGTTGTTACAGCGGCGTTTCCTGTGTGTGCTAGCCAGCGCAGGCAGAGAGTCGCCCTGATGGAAAGGAAGGGACCGATGGCGTTCCAGCAGAGGAACCAGGAATGGCACTCGCCCCAGCGGAGCAGGATGCTGTGGAGACCCCAGAGCCTCCTGCAGAGGTGAGTGCTTATGAAATTGCACGAGGAAGCACGGAGCAGTCGCCCAGAGCTTGTGTTACCCATCCTTATCCTTGTGGAAGCAATGCCAGTGAAGCTAAAAGAAGCTCCCTCCTGAAATCTTATCCTGCATGGAAGAGGGCAGATTAATTTGGCTGCATTTCAGTTCTCAGGAGAGTCTTCTAATACTCATATCTAAGTCGTCTTTTACACAGCACTTTTCATATAGACTTAATAGTGCTTGGAAAAGGGAAGGGAAATTACCATTATCCCTATTTTAAAGATACATATGTTCCATGCTTGTCCTTTCCTTGGTGCCTCTTGGGCAGATGTTTGTGTTTGCTGGGTGGAGATTGCCAGTGGCTTCAGATGTTGCCTTTTCATTTTCAAAATATTTGTCATAAATTAATATAAATCAGCACAGGGAGTCTATTCTGCCATAAGGGTCCAGTCCTGTGAGCTGCTGAGCAGACACTGACATTTAAAAGTCAATTGGTGTTGATGGCTTCAAGCATCACTCCCCGTATTCCTGGCACTTGCAGGACTGGGTCCTCAGAGATTTGAAACAGTAGTGTAGAAACCTGAGTGCTTCCAGTTATAATATGGTGCTTAAACATTGCACAGTCCTCAATGCATGTGCAGCACAGGAGGAAGTCTGAATACATCTGGACTGAGTTTGTTGGTTACTTGAAGACAGTACAACTTGTACATCACACGGTGCAAATAGCACTGCCAAAATATTCAAAACATTCTTTGGGGTTTGGGCTGAAAGATACTCGTAATAGCCTTTTCTCAGGGCTGTTTCAGGCCACCTCAGGATCCTTGTACTCGTTTCTGCTTCCCAAACACTCTACAGAGCTGATTTTCAGAAATACTGAGTATCCACAGTGTCAGTAACTGAGAGCTGCAGCTACTAAACACTTCTGAAAATCAGAATATGTGGACACGCAGAGTCCATCTGCTTGGAAGAGAAATGTAATTGTGATTTTAAAATGCAGATTTAAATAACAGAAAATATGCCTATTCAATGCTGTGGGAACTCTGCAATTAAGAATACAGTTCATTTCTTGCAGCAGTAAAATAATTGTTTGAAAGAGGAATTCAATTATCCAGCCACCTACAAGACATACCTCCCCCTCCTTCATTGTTCTGGGAATCACAGCGCCAGCTCTCTCCAAAAAACCTGCATTAAAGTGCCTTTCTTGGTGTCTTCAGAAGGGTCACCACAAGTGGATACTTGGGGAGCAAGCACAATGCAGTGATGTGCAGCAGTACCCAAGCTAGCTCTAAATGTGCTGTGTGGACAAAGCCCAGACACTGGTAGTGGTTCAAAGAAACAGAGAGAACGAAAACAATGTGGCCTGGTCACCTTTAATGGGAATGGGAATGTTTCTTCAACAGAACCACACAGAGAATATCCATTTCTGAGTGACGAGCACATGAGATGAAATATTTGACTAGGAAGTTCTTTGTTGTCAGCCTCGCCAGAACTGCTGCTGCTGTGCTGGATTGGATCCTGTTAGACTGATTCTCTGCACGGCAAAACTAAAATGCAGTTGTAAAAGCGGTGTAGTCATAGCACTGAGCACAGAGCGCGGGCCGTGGTAACGCCGTTCTCTGTTGTGCTCTGCTCTTGGGTTTCGATCTACACCAGGTGATGCAGCCAGACACCGGGGATGACGAGGAAGGGTTAGAAGCTGTTCCTGCAGAGGATCCAGAAGAGAGATCCATCCCGATCGAGCAGGATGTCCCTGGGGCCGTGGAACAGGAGGTCTTTGGAGCCCCAGAGCAGGAACCAGAGCAGGCGGTCTTTGGAGAGCCGGGGCAGAGGGACCTTGGACTCTCCTTGGACTCTCCAAGATTCTCCTCTGAAGAGGTGAGTGCTCCTGTATCTGAACACGACAGAGCCTCATTCACCACATGCTTACTCCAGGACCGTGACATTATGTGTTCCCACGCTGCAGAAGCAATTTTGCTAGGGGAAGCCCCAAAATGTCTGTGAAAGAGCGAGGAGAGAATCCTGGTAAGCAAGAGCCCTGACAAAATGGGAGGGGATCACTTTATTATTGAATACTCCCTGTTATTTTTTAACAGTTGTATTCACTTGAGCATTTGATGTGGCTCTTATTATGTTGTTCTTTATCTCTGCACCATGGACAGTATAACCTCACTGGTATAGCATAGCTGGAGGTACCACTTGAGAGCCTTTATTTTGCTTTCCAGTTTTCTCAAGAAGCAACAAGATTTTTTATGGTTAGGTATTTTTCTACCTCATTCTTGTCTCAGTGACACAGCTCAGCAGGATTGCATGGTAAACTGTGTCAGACTGAGGCCTGGTTTTAAACGACAGCTTCTTTGTTGCAGGATAAATCCAATGAGGATTTCCCAGACGAAGTGGGGGTGGAGAGTCTTCCTTTCAACCAAAGCAATCTGGAGCAGCTGGTGATAGGCAGCGGGAGCCAGTCCCACACCTCTTCTTTAGCTAGTCCTCAGTGGTCTGCCTCATCTGTGGGGCTGGATGTTCATGTCGAATCAGGTATCAGTCAGCGTGTTTCTAATATGGGCCTCAAATGTATCTGGTTTTGCTCACATCTCCCAACAAGTGTGAAACCAGTTGCAGACACAATACTGTAACATCTCACCTTATTAACCTCTGCCTGATGCCACCACTAAGCTAGTCCTTGTGTCCTTTCCATCATAATTTCCCCCTTCCTATTATGGTTACTGTGTCTTTTTCTTTTTTATAATCTGTGTCCTATGTGTTGTTAACTTTGTGAGGCAATCTAAACACCAGAGAACACGGGCTTTGTTATACATTCATGCTCTCGGGACATCAGTGAATCTTAACATACCTGACACACGTTTTCTTTCTGTGACACCTGCCCTTTGTCCTTGGAGTGCAGTCCTTGACACCGGTGTAGCCACCCCCTCTCCCTACCGGGAAGCTGACTTCCAGCAGTTTCATCCACAAGTTGGTGAGCGTGGCACCAGCAGGCAGGAGGAAAGGGAAGAAGAGGTGCATGCTGCAGATGGGGAAGCTAGGACTGAGGGCAGCGAGGAAGTAGAAGAAGAAACGCAACTGATTGTCTTGGACCCGGAACATGTAAGAAGTGTCCCTTGTCACTTGTGTTGGAAGTCGCACAAAACTGAGAGGCAAACCGGGCTACAGTTTAGCTGCACCTTGGGTCCATTTGTTAAATGTTGCTTTTACAAAAGTTTTAACCCCCCTGGAACACCTGTTCCCTCTGTGGTAACTTGGGGCATGGACAAACAAACCCATTGCCTAGCTTGAAAAGGGGAGGGGGATTTACAGCAGCTCAGCTGACCCAGCAGCACCCGTTTTGTCTGCCTTGTACTGTCCTGGGGTAAGCTGGGGCAGCTCGCTCCTGGGTGAAACAGGGTTAAGTTACCACAGGTTAGCTTGCTAAAGTTAGGAGCAGACAGACACAACAGTGACAACAGGCTCACGGGTGGTAAATCTCCCAGCTTTCAAGTGGAATAATATTTCAGCTGTCTGCATCCTCAGAGCTGCAGTTAGAGCAGTACCGCACTCTAGTTCTCATGAAAATGAAGCACTTATGCTGGCTGGTGGGGAAATGCTGCGGGAGCTGTTGTCAGGGAGCTCTGCTGGGATCCCCCACCTCCAAGGTCCAAAGACTCTGGGCCTCTCTTAAACAGAAACCACTAGCGATGCCAAACGAGAGAGACGTTTTATGATAGGAACAAATATCCGCTAGGCTCACACTTGTACCCTAGCCTAAGTCAGAACCCAGGTCTCCATAGATGACAATGTCGGATACAGATTTCTTCATCACTTGTTCAAGCAACTGCTTCATGGATGGCAACATCATCTTGCTTCCTCTTGTAGCCACTGATGAAAAGGTTCCAAGCTGCCCTCAAGAATTACCTCACCAAACAGATGGCAAAAGTGAACCTGGACCTTCAGGAGCTGGTACAGTATCCATCCGTGCACCTCCTGTTGCATCTCTGCCCTTTCTGAGTTGGGGTGGCTTACCCCATTTCCTCTTGTATCTTCAGAAAGAGGCCACAAAGAAGGGCAAAGTGCAGAGGGAGGAGCTGGGAGTGGTGCTTTACGGGGTCCAGCAACAGCTGGCCCGCCTGCAGATGGAGCTGGAGAAGAACCACAACAGGCATTCGCAGATAGCCATGGTGCGGCGGCAGCTGGAGGACGAGCTGCAGGACCTCAGGACTATGTACAAGAAAGCATGTCAGAGCACCCAGGACGAGCGCAGGAGAGGTGATTAGGGCACTCCCGGGTGGTCTTTCCTCATTGCTGTGGTGTGGAAATGTCTTGGGAGTTAAGGGTACTTACAAGGTCTCTTGGGTGGTTTCTCCCCGGTATTTTGCTCGTCCGTCTGACTTTTATCATATGCACACACCTTTCTTTTCTCTTCAACTTGGACATGGGTGAGTGCTCCTGATATTGTCCTGGTAATTAACCTTCCCATCTGTCTCCCCAGTTTCTGCATTGCAGACAGAGGTGGAAAACCTGGCCCTGAACCTGTTCTACATGCAGAACACGGGCCAGGATGTGCGCGATGACATCTCCGTGATGAAGCGGGCCGTGAAGAAGGCTGAAGTGGAGCAGATGCAAGCTGAGGTGGAGAAGAAAAAACAGGTATCGACCAAGCACCAAGTGTTGCAGAGGCTGTGAATGATGCTGGCAGGGCTGAGTCTCACCAGAAAGCTGTCTTGTCGCAGGGGAGGCTAAGGCTAAGGGGACCTATTCAAGGTCATTTACTTTTTCCAAATCAATTAATTCAGAGCTCATTTTTTCCCCTAAAATTAAGAGGGGGAAAAAACCCCACAAAAAACTGTGCTCCACCAAATAATCTTACCCTGCGGCCCAGCTTTTTGAACAACCCTGTAACACCGAGTCAGGATCTACGCATGCACATGAACAAAAGAGGTTTAGAGAGAGAACATCTAATTTTCAAACCATGGAGATGTTATTCTGAACCACAAGTGTAGCGAAGTGATTTTAAAATCAGAGCTAGAGCTGAGCAGTGTACTTTGCCTCAAGCTCCCTCTGCTGGCAAGCGTGCTGGTTTTTCTAGCAGGATAAATACTGTAGGATAGGATCTGAACAGTGGCAGGATAATGCGAATGTGAAGTAGCTGTTTAGAAGCTACTTTCATTTTCTGACTTAGTAACTTAAGGTGTTCAAATGCCACGGGCACAGGATAGTAACCCAGACAAGCAGAAGTTAGCTAAGAGTTTAGACAAGAAACTTTTCCTTTACATTTGCATCTTACCAACATTAATTAAATGACAATGAATCCTTTGCAGATTGGTACGAAGGAGAAAGGGGTCTTCACTGTTCAGTAGAGGTGGAGATGACAGCCTGCACCTGGCACTAAATGCACTAGGGGATGGTTATGATCTGATACTTCCCCAGTCCAACTGAGCTATTTCACTCGAAGCTGATTCCAGACCTTCTGACCATGTGGTCTGTGCTGGGTCTGCCTGCAGTATTTGAGCTGATCTGCTTTGCTCTCATTTTGTAGGACCTGCATGTGGACCGCTTAACGAGGAAGGTCGATGAGCTGCGCGAGCAAATCGCTTTGTACGAAGCTCAGTGTATCGCCCAGGCTGAGGATACAAGACTGACACGACAAGCTGTGAGCGAGGTAGGAGGCGATAAGGTTTTTCATGCACGGTTAATACTACTCCGAGCCCTTTGTGCTGTGCTTAACTCTGTGCACACAGCTTGGGTTAGATCCCCATATCCCATTTACCTACATAAGAGTAAATGTTTTCCTTTAGTCTCAAGAACGATCGCCCGGATTGGGCTACATCTACGGTTTTTTTCCTTGCAAAACCTCCTTTCTCACCTCCCCCTCTTTATTTTTTGTCTTGGACACATACATCCTGTCTGCGGTTCTGTTTTGGAGCTAATCAGACTCATCTGGAATAACTGCCAGAATGAGTCAGCACAAGAGCCTTGCCTTTCCATACCAGTTCCTAGCTCTTAAAAGCCTTTCCCCCACATTACATATCTTTTTCCTGTATATCGCTGCAGCACTGTAGTCAAGTATTACTTAATAATAATGTTCGGCTTTAATGCAAAGCTTGACGTCTAGATGGTATCACTTTATAAATGATGCTTTTCTATGACTACCATCATGGTACTCTGCACAGATCTAGCCGTGCCAGTATGAGACACTTGCATTATATTTTCTATTCTGGATTTTCTTGTGAAATCTCGAACTTAATATTTGAGCCAGTCAGAATTTTTTTAATGAAATATTTGTTGGACAGAGAAGGATGATTTGTGGAAACCAAAACTTTTTGCGGTTTGGGCAGAACTTTCTTCAGTCCACAGTGGAATTTCTAGTCAAAGAGGTAGGAGAAAAGAGAGAAAATACTATTCCAGCACTCCTAGAGCTGTTGGGTAGAGCACTTACTAGGAAGATGGGAGGCTTATGTTCAAATCTCTGTGCTCTCCCACGTCCCAGGTGAGTGCCCAGGGCCCTAATGTCCCCTTGTGCGAATCAATCTCTCTCTTCCTGTCCTGCAGAAACTGTTCCACTTTGTTTAAACACTTATAATTTATATTTATTCTTGCTGAGAGAGATTGGCTCTCTAGCCCAGTGGCTAGGGCACTCGCCTGGGATGGGGTTGGAACATGGACCTGAGTCATTGCCTGAATGGGGCAGGGCAGGTGACTGCCTTATTCAGCAGGCTAGAGATACTTGGGGCCAGGGTTGGCATTTTCTGTATTTCTAAAGATCTCCATTTCAGTCTGCATCAGAGTAAAAACAAATGTTGAAGCGTTGCAATTTTCACAGACTGCAAACTTTGTTTCCAGCAGCTGTTTACTGTGTTATCCTTTACAGTATGTTCCAAAATGTACCCTTTAAAGCACTGAAGATGAAAAACAGGGCTGGAATAAGGTGCAGCATTACTGGATCCTTACCATTTGCATCTCCTTTAGTTCTGCATTTTCTGTCCATGATGTAAGCATTGCAAACAGTCTACAGAATGATATAAATTGTGCTCTGTTACACTAATGTTGTTATAGTAACTAGAGGCAAGATTAAGCCAATGGATTTGAATAATTTATCCCAGAAGTGCAAAGGTAAAAAGAGCCAAAGAAAAGAGCAGGGCCTTGGGCAAGTGAATGAAAAGCATGAATAGTTTGAGCCATTTCTCCCCAGCTCTGTTGTGAAGAGAAGGCAGCACTGGGTGGAATGCAAGTCTGATGCCCAGCCCGCTATGGGTTCACCAGCTCAGCTGGTCTGTTTGCAGGCTTGCATGGAGATACAAGCTATTAACTTGGAGAAGAAGCAACTGATGCAGCAGTGGAACAGCAGTCTGACTGGGATGAAACGACGCGACGAGGCATACACTGCCATGCAGGAAGCACTGAGGTACAGCCTCTGAGTACAGGCCAAGGCCACGAGCAGATGCAGTTTGGTTGGGGGAAAGTCTGAGAGGAGAATATGATTATTATTGGGTATGCAGAGCATTGCTAACCAAAGAGCAAACCTGCTGCTCTGAGGAGCTGAGTGAGGCAAAGGATCATTATAACAAGGGGTATCCCATTTTGTTCCTTTTCTTTCCCTTCACATTCACTCCTGAGCTGAGCTGCTGTAATGGGTGATTCCCAGCTCTAAACTGATCCATCCCTTTCCCTTCTCCTCTTGCAGCTTCCAGCTGTCAGAGGCTTAAGAAGTCCTAATGGGAGGTTGCACCCCTAGCTACTGTGTTTAATACCCACAACACTACCTAGCATGGGTTTGGTGGGCAGAAAGGGAAGAAAAGACTCTGAAAAAGACCCTGCCTTTTTAAATACAAATGAGCAGATAGGTTCTCAGTGAACCCCTTCTCCTGCAGGTCCTACATGACGCTGCCTTGTCTCTTTGGTCAGACAAGGCAGAGGCTGGTTGCTATATCATAATTCCTTCTGAGCTAATGGGAAGCCAATGGTAGAGAGTCAGGCAGGGAGGGCCTGCCATCTGTCTCCTAGGGCTAGCCTGAAGCTCTGTGCCCCCCTCTTCTTTGGGCTGATATAAGGTCCTGAGGAAGTCGGATCCTTCCACTCCAGTGCACTGGAGTGGCAGAACTGGCCCTCAAGGAGCTGTTAAAAATGATCAGAAAATGAGTTGAATGTTTTATTTGCCATAGAAGGACTTTAAGGACCAGAGGTGGCCCAGCACAATGGGCTTGTAGGGTTTGGTCTTTACTTTGCTCTTCACTCATCCATTTGCGCGGCAGCCAGTTTGAAGGCAGGAGTTCGGAGGTGCCCGTCTAGCACATACATTGATCCCTGTAGCACTTTCCTGTCTTCCCCTCACCGTGCAGGCAGTCCAGGCACCAGCTCACATCAGTGGAGATGGAGATCGAAGTCTACAAAAAGTCCATCATGAAGGAGGAAGAGAGGAACGAGCTGCTGGCTACCATCTTGAACCGGTCTGAAAATGACACCAACATGAGCAAGAAGCTGAATGCCCAGTGCCTGGCCAAGCAAACCGCTCTGAAAATGACACCAACATGAGCAAGAAGCTGATTGCCCAGTGCCTGGCCAAGCAGGATGCCTTGCAAGTGGAATTCGGCACCTACACCCGTGCCTTGCATGAGACAGAGCAAGCCCTGGGCAGGGCCAGCCTGGTGAGCTGTCCCCTGGAGGGAACCAGGCACTGATCTGTCCCCTGTCACCTGCTTCCCTCCTAAATCCCAGCAGCCAGCAGGTTTTAATAGTTCTGTTTCTGTGGCTTCTCCCCAGGACCAAGCTACTCGCCTGAATGAACTGGGGATTGTGAAAAAAGAAATAGAGAAGGAAACTGAACACAAACAGGAAGTGGAGAATGAGATCATGGCAAAGCTGCAGGATCAGCTGATGTCCAGCAAAGCAGCAAAGTATTTCTCGCAGTTGGCTGCAAAACTTCAGATGAGAAAGATGGATCTGGTAGGGCACCTCTTCCTGGGGGCCTTGCGGTGGGTGGACACACACGCACATGTGTGTGCACTCTCACATACACTCACATGCACACACACATGTTCTGTGTCTTGTTTCTGATGTGCTGCAATTGCAGCCGAGCAGTTACGGCACATTGTTACGCGTAGCCTGCCCTGCCAAAGACAAAGAACGGAGCGTAGTTGACTGTATTCCAGCATAGCAGTGGTCCTAGAGCCACCTGCTGCCAGGAGGGTCAGTCAGCACGCCGTCTTTGATTATCTAGCATCCCAGCCAAATTCCAGCTGGAACAGCCCAGATGCCCTCTTCGATTTCCCTTGCCATTTCAAATCCCTGCAGGATTCTTCTCCATTGACAGGCACTGACGCTAATGGTGCCATGTGCTGTTGAATTCCTAGGTTTCTCTTGAGAAGTAGCTGCGTTTCAGTGGCATGCGAAGTGTTTCCCCTGTGAACTGTGATCTGTGCCTGGAAAGTACTTCAGGACACTGCAGGGTGAAAGGTGCTCTCAAAATGCCAGGTGTCAGTGTGATGCCTAATCGCATTTCCAGCTTGTGAGGAAGTGTCAGGGTGCTTGGATCATTCCCAGGGAGCATAAAAATAGAAGGGCCTGCAGAGCTCCTCTGAATACCTCTCCAGGGGCTGCTGTGCTTATTAGCTTTCCTCCCCAACCTCCTCTCAAGGTTCACCTGCAAGGTTTCCGAGGTGGTGTGTAGAATATAGCCAAAAGCATATCAGAAATATCACTGCCTTTGCTTCCTACTTGAAGAACAGGGCAGAGCCATCCATCCTGGGAAGGGAAGGGGTTCAAATGCTATGCTGCATGCGCCCACATGTCCCCTATGTGTCTGAAGCACAAGCCGTATGGTGCTGTATGGAGATAGAGTCTAGCCACTGTAGCGCAGCACTGCACGTGAGCCAGTTGCCTGCTTCCCATGGACTTCTCCTAGCAGCCGAGCTAGCTCATTTAGAGCCGACTTGGGGCTTTTGGGGCTCCACATTGCAGCACCACGTAGAACAGCCCCAGTCATCAAGTGCAACGTCCTAAAGGTGGCCAAACCAGGGAGCAGGCACTTATGATGTGGCAGCTACTGCCCCCTCACCAGAGACAAGCCTGTTGGCATGAAATGTGCCAAAAATCTGAGCTGTGCTGCATTTCTCTGTTAAACATCAGAGCTACACCATTTTCTGTAAATCAGATGCAGTCCTTGGACTACACACAAGCTGTCCGGACTCGCTAGTAAGAAAAAATATGTGCCTGAGACACGTACAGGTGGATCAGCTTCTGTATTAATTTTTATTAGCATCTAAGTCATCTTGGCTGGAAAAATAACTCCAGAGATGATAAGGATGATAAAACTTTGTCTTAGCATTTTTTGTCAGATCTCAGGATGGTTTACACTCAGTAATGTTTTCCAGTAACCTTGTGAGGTAGCTGTATATTATCCCCATTTTACAGACAGGGAAATACTGGCACTGATAGTCTACTTGGTGAAGCTGGGAATAGACCCAGTCCTGTCCTTCAGGCACCAGCTCCCTGCTGGCAGCTGCCCTGTCACACAGCTGCTTGCAGCTCACCCAGGGGACTGACTGTTGAGTGACAGTGCATTGTTTTCTGCTTGTTGCCGTTGTCAGGAGATGCATTTTTCCAAAGTTGACAACGACACCGCCCAGGTGGCTCTGGATATAACCCACACCAACTGCAGGCTGAGCACGCTCCAGAAGACACTCTCTGAGCTGGAGAAGGAAACAAAAACGATCAACGACTTGGTCAGCCACAGTGAGATCGAGATCGCCAAGCGCAACCAGCTGATCGAGCGCAAGCAGGGCGTTATCAACCTGTACAACAAGAAAATGGAGACCATGATTTCCCAGCTGGGGGTATGTCCCTTGTGCCCAGCTCCCAAACTTGGTTTCATTTCCCAGGGGATTACCAATGAGGCTGACAAAGGTGACTTCACAAGTGCAATCAATAGACATAGGTTTCTGGAGGACATTTGACTTAAATTATGCCATATTCTCATTAAAAAACAGCCCTTCACATTATTCATAGGGCAAACATTGGCGTGGTTAATGCTGGTGGGCTGCCAGACTTCAAAACCACTGCCAGTGGGGAATTACCCTCAGATGTGGTGTTTCCCATGTAGTCCTGGCACTGATTGGTGCCCAGCCCAATGCAATTCTCTGCTTTCACTGCAGATCTGGAAGTAAACAGAATATTTGCTGATAAAATCTGCACATCTCACAGAGCTTGTGGGGGGAGAGAGCTAATGTCAAGGACAGAACAGTCCCACCCAGCAGTGCATCCCTCGAGAGGCTTCTCCCGTTCAAGGAAAATGTGTCTCAATAATAGAGCCCTGTGAAAAGTTACACATCTAGGAACAAGGAGCGGAGGCCAGACCTACCTAATGGGGGCTGCACCCTGGAAAGCAGTGATATGAAAGGGGTTGGTTTAGCGCATCCACTGCTGAAATGCTCAGCATCTTCCCACTCCACTCTGCTTTGTAACTTGGTTGTGCATCTTGAGTTACAGGGGCAAGAACTGGGACCCTTGGAGATTGAAATCAACAGCCTGACCAAGCAGATAGATGAATACAACTCAGAGGTGATGACGCTGCAGAAATACTGGCTCCGGCTGCAGAAGGAGCTGGTCAAGCTGACCCAGGAGCAGGAGGAACAGCTGGTTTCCCTGGATATGTTAAAGAAAGAGATCACCATTAGGCAGCAGAAGAAAGTGCGCATTGAGAGTAAGCATTCCCTTGACCCTCCTGGCAGCGTTCATGCCATGAGTGGTGTGTGCAGCCAGAGACCAGTCAATAGCTTGTAACATGCAGCCCCTCGCCGGGGGACGTGTTCAGTGTCTGCAAGTGCAGGCCTTGTGCGTTCACGTGAGCAATAACGTGTGTACTTTGGAGCCACATGAGTAGTCTGCTTTCCCTAACCCTAACGAGCCAATCTTGCAACCTTCACTAAAACAGGAGTGAGGGGCATGAGATCCTTCCCCTGGTGACCATCTTGCTGTGGTTTGTCTAAGAAAGGTTGTGATGTTTTCTCAAATAGCTGGTAAGCGTCCAGCCCTGAGACTATAGCAGCCATTACTGGCCAGTTCCACCTACTTTCAAAACAACCACCTTCAAAGCACTGGTTTGCTTTAGGCTTGGCAAGGTCCCTGGAGGCTTTTGGGCAGACAGCTCTGATCCCAGCTTGATCAGCTCAAATACCACCCTGCAGACCCGTGCTCTGTCTTCTCAGGGCCCCGGAGAACGTTCTCTGCCTCCCATTTATTGAAGTCCTGTCTGTTCCTCCCCCTTCTCTGGCAGATGAAATCCAGCAGGAGAAGAATGAGCAGAAGGACATTGAGCGCCATATGAGGAACATGTCCAACGACATGATAAAGCTCAACATGCTGATCAGTAAGAACAGCAACAGCTCGCAGGAGCTGCAGTATGGCAACACCATCACGGAGAACGAATTTGTCCGCTCCCTCAAGGTAGGGAGGTTTTGCTCCTCCACTTCAAGGCACAGCCTCGCACGCAACAGCCGGCTGGACTCTCACAGGTCCCATGTTACCGGAGACACAGTGTCAGAGAAGATGAGGTCCCTTGATTGCTAACGACTGCCTCTGGTACAGAGCCATGCATGTGGATGGAAATGGGCAGCTGTGCTTAGAAAGCTGCCCCAGATTTTTTTCCTGTGCAGGGAGAGTGACTTCCTTTACCAGAAGGAAGAAGTTTGTTGCATTAGTCTGGAGCCAGAAGGCAGGGGAGATATAGATAATTAAATAATATATGGCTCAGGGGGGTTAGGGAGGGCATGCAGATTAGAGGCAAGGAATGAGCCTGCCAGGGGTGCTGAGTCTGATGAAGCCATGTCGTGTTGGCTTCTGCTTCCTAATTCTAGGCTGCTGAGAAGGAATCGATCGAGATGCAGGAGAAGCTGGACCGGTTGACTGAGGAGAAGGAGAGACTGCTGAACAGCCTGGTGGAAGCAGAGTGAGTCCCCAGAGAGCCCCCGTTGTATGCCACAGTCTCTGCACTCCTGTATGCATCTGGGTTACCCTTCACTAAGGCAGCATCAGCTGTAAATGCTCCTCACGTGGCTCCTCGTGCCCTCGGAAAGGTGTGGGGAGTGCAGTGACTTTTCAAAGCCAGTGGAATCTCAGAGCATTTTCTTTTGTGGACCAGGTACAAGCACAATAACCTCAGCTCAGTGTTCCCCTTACTGCTGCACCCACAGCCACGGCTCTAACCTAGCGCGAACCTGATTCTGCGAGTTGTTCTGGAGGGAATTTGGTCTCCCTATACTCACATGGGGCTTGTCTCTGTTCAGCAGAGGTTGCCAGCTTGAGGGGCTGGGGGAAGGGGAAACTCAGCTTAGAGCTGTGGGAGGTAAACCCAGGCGGCCGCTGGTGGAAGGACAGCTGCAGGGCCTAGAGTTAAGTCCCTAAAACTGCCCAAATTGCACCAGTGCGGTAGGGAACCATGACTTTAACCCTCTGTGTTCTGCACTCTGCCCCTTTCTGTCATTGCAAGGCCTCTTTGGGAACTGCTAGGCAGCAGCGGCTGGTGGCACGTCCCCTACATAGACTCTTAGGTTCCTGCAGAACCGTTATATTTTAGATTTGTTGTGAGCTGCTGCAGTGCACTAGCACAGCGTGTCAAGGCAAGGCACTGCTTGCTTTTTCACAAAAAGACTTCCCTTTCCCTTCTGTCCCTGAAGGCACCAGATCATGCTGTGGGAGAAGAAGATTCAGCTGGCAAAGGAGATGCGTGCTACGGTGGACTCGGAGACAGGGCAAGGCGAGATCCGAGCCATGAGAGCAGAAATCCATAGGATGCAGGTAAGTTTGGCTGTTGGGGCATGCGGAGAATTGCACACAGGCTATCCAGCTTCCCAGGGGTCAGCCAGCAGATGGGAAATGACCTGGAGGGGTATTATCCCCATGCCTCCCAGCAGTGTCAGGGACAGAGGTCTTACTGTCCAGCAGCTGGGATGAGCTTAGGCTGCCACTACACATGTGTTATTTGGAAACTGGAGTGCAGGAAAAATAAGACCTTGTCTAGGAAGGAAACTTGTCTATTGAGGGCTGAGCTCTCTCTCTCCTTTAGTCCACTGATTCAGAGAAGCAATCCTTTCCTTCCTCTTTCAGGATACTTCTGTTCTCCCTTTACATTATGACATTTAAATGAGTTTATGGCATTGAAAACCTGTAGAATATAATTCTGGACAGGCCAGCAAGGGGTTAGCTACTGGTTTGACAGCCCCCCGAATTCTGCTGTACAAGCCTGCCTCAGGATCTAGCGTGAGGGTTTGACTCCCACCAATGTCTATAATGGGAATCTGCTGCATAAAAGATTTTGTAATAGGGTGCCACTTGTGACCACCGGGTATCTGCAGACTTCCTCTCCCCCTCCCTGGCAGGTCCGCTATAGCCAGCTGACGAAGCAGCAGGAGAAGATGATTCGAGATATGGAGGCAGCTGTGTCCCGCAGAGAGACCATCACCACGCAGGGCGAGGGTCAGAGCAAAGTAGACAAGAAACAAATCACCAAGTGTGACTTTCACTACAAGAAACAGGAGCTGAGGAGGAAGATCAGTGAAACCCAGAAGGTGAGCAGGTGGAGAAGGCAGTGAGGACTTATTTGACGTGCACTTGGCTTGCAGCTAGAAGGAGTTTGGGTGTTGCTTGGCATCAGCTATGTTATGACCTACCATCAGACTATGGAAGGACAAGATCCTCTGCTGTCCCTGACACACTTCCAATCATCCCCTGCTCTTGGCCACGATCATCCTTCAGGTCACAGGCCAAACCAGCTGACCTGTCAGGAGGATTTGACAGGGTATTTTTGCGTGCCCCTCAGCACTGCTTTCTGTCCCTCAGTTATCCTTTCCTCGTTGAACTCCTGGGGCTGGGATTGGAGATACTCATTGCCTTGAGCACCATCTGTGCCATCTTCATCTTAATGTAAAGAAAAGTACAGGAACATGCCCCTAGCCACGGCGACGCGCGGGGTAGGAGATCAGGGAGATGGGACTGAACTGCTGCCTTTACTAGCACGTCGTTAGAATGCTCTAGTTTCCTCGCAGGCGTCTGTCCACACAAATGCCTGTGCCTTCAGGGCCGCACAGGGTGCTTGCAAAAGGAGGTGCCGTCTTCAAATGCCCCCGAAGGACGGGGAACATCTCAGGCAATAGTGTAGCAATGCAGCGTGGCTGGGAAAGCAGCACCTCTGTTTTTTCCCCTTCTCTTCATTAGAGCGCTCAAGACTGCAACAAAACAATCCTGGAACTGGAGAACACCCAGGCGTCTCTCAGCACCGCCCTTCTGGAAAGGCAGCAGCAGGTTTCCAGTTTGCAGGCTGAGTCCAATGCTCTGGACGCAGACATAGAGCAGCTGCAGGACAAGAAACGCTGGGTAAGCTCGACTGTTTCCCTGCTACACACACAAACTACAGGAGTTCCTGTTTTCTCCTCCCATCAGTTCACACAGCCCCTGCCACATCAGGCTGGTTATATCAGCATTGTGCAGCTCCCTTCTAGAGCTGCAAAGGAAACCCCTTTACCTCAGCAGCTTGAAGCACTTTCTCTTAGGCTGACTCTCATAGTAGTTAACATGAAAACTAGATTTACATGAAACTGGATTAGGAGAAATTCAGCTCTGATTACCTTCAGTTTGCTTTGCAGACCCTCATCTTCTAATATTTCGCATTGATAAACTAGCAGCCAGTGCGTCTTTGTTTGTCGGACTCCTCCCTCAGCACAGTCTTCACCCCGTTTTCCCCATACTTGATGCCTGATGACCCTAGATACAGTCATAAAAGTCAGTGGGAGTTCTGGACATGAAGGCATCTCTAGTGCTGATGTTCGTGCCCTCCTCTTATTATTTAGCGGAGAATTAAACTGGAGCATCAGGCTGACAGCAGACACGCGCGCACACACTCTTTGAAAGGTAGGAAAGAAACATTTTGTCCCGAGAACCAGCTGGCTAGAGCGAAAGATAGCACAGCTTGTGTGAGAGCCAGTTCAAGCCAACTCTGACTTGACTTTCGGTGATGTTTCAAATGGGCAGAACTTTCTCTGGTCTTTCAGCTTTCTGTGCTACGCCTGTGTCTGACTTTGGGGAGCCGCTGAGCTGATCTTAATGCAGGGACCATTCACATAACACTGCAAATGGGGGGTGCCCCTTTCAGCTGTTAGGATGGGATTCCATGGCACTGCCCCTCTTAAGATCCATTCTGTTTCAAGATGTGATGAGCTCTGCTCCTCCCTTGTAGAAGTCCAGTCCTCCTTATCCTCCCACTCCTTGTATGCACAGACTGGTCTTACAGCAACTTTCATTGTTGCTCCTCTAAGAACCTTTCAGAAATCGTGGGCTACCAGACCCGGCAGAAGCACCTGCAGGCAGCCAAGGAGGGGAAGTACATCTCCCTGTGCCGGAGCGAGCACGCCCTGCAAAGCGAACAGAGGAAGCAGCAGAGCCGGCTGCATAGCATTAGCATCATCGTCCACCAGATCCAGCAGGAATACCCCCAGTGCCAGCGGGCGCTACGCCGGGTCAGCCAAGCCCTGGAGTCCAAGCTGGGCTCCCTGGAAGCGAAGCAGGCCGAAGGACAGAATCAGATCTGAGCAGAGTGTTTTTTTACCATGTTCACAAATAAATGCAACACAGCTCTTCAGCCTTTAGCCCCTTGGTCTTCTCCTGGAGCGTGGAGGCTGGGGAGCAGAAAGAAAAGGGAGCGGCAGTGGGAAGCCGAACTGGGAGATGGTAGATTGCTTCGGAGCTGACACGCGAGTGGTGCGCGCCCTGCTTCTATCGCTGGCTTTTTGATCAGCTCCAAAGCAGCAGGTCGGTTGGGCTCGATGGCTCGTACAGTTGTGCACTGTACAAACGCGGGAGTGACAAGTGCACGTTCAGATTCAGGGGGCTGAAGTGGATGGTCTCCTTGGCTGCAGATTGTGAAGCGCATCCCAGAGCAACACGATGCTCCGGTCACAGCCAGCGCTGCGCAGTTGAGGATGGGCTATGTTTGTTCCCGAGACCGGGAAGGGGAGCACGTGGGGAGCCCAGGAGGGGTTTGCAGGTGTGCGGGAGGGAGAACTGCCCTGACTTAGGCAGCAGTTGGCTGAGGAATCTCAACCACGCAAACAAAATGCAGTTTCTTTTTCATAGTTTTGAGGGTCGGGACTTGAACAGATCATCGAGTCCGACCCCGCTTTTTAATGGAGAGCCACTAATTTGGGAAGGTTGTGACGAAGTGGGGTCTGGTCTAGGAGAGGGACTGCAGAGAGGAAAGGCACATTTCCTGATTACACTGGACTGTGCCTAATTGCTCTTCACTTTGCAGTGCATGACAGCAAAAAGAGGGAACTAATTCCAGGCCTCAGCCCGAGATTTCCTTTTCACCTCGGTGCAGCAGGTGCACCTGCTCCTCCTGCCTGCGCTGGGTTTACCTCCTTAACTTGCTGCCTGGCTGCGGGCAAATCACTTCCGGTGTTTGCACTTTGGCTTGCTGCCGGAGCGGGGTGCTCACCTGTTTCAGGTGCTGTGGGAACCCTTAAAAACCAGTCGTCGGATATTTAATTATCCATTAAAGCAGCGTTTCCCCTTGTCATCACCAGGTCCCAAATCCCCGTGTCCTCCCACCTGGGCAAGGCCCCGGTCTGCTGCGTCAAACTCTCTTGAGAGTGCAGGGGGTCGGACTCGATGATCTATCGATCCCTTCCGACCCTAACATCTATGGATCTACGAGAAGGGGACGGAGGGTAAGGAGTTAGACTCGGGGAAATCCCAGTTTTCCCTTTTCGCTCCTGTTTTTTGTGACACTAGAGCGACTCCCGTGTTGCGAAGCCCACAGCAGGGCGGCTGGCTGTTTTAACCCCAGCAATCACAACCGGTGCTCGCGGCCATCTCGTTTTGAGACCAGCCAGGATCTTGCAAAAACAACCCGCTCTAATTGCAAGCGGGTTTGACGCCGCACAGCCCCGCCGGAAACCCCCGGGGGGTGAGGGGAGCCCCGCTCCCCCGGGGCGGCACGGCCAGGCGACGGCGCCGAGCCAGCGCTCTGCAGCGGCCGCGCTGTCATGTGACACGGCGGTCAGGTGACGCCCCGCCCAGCCCAGCCGGGTCAGCTGACCGGCGGCTCACGTGACTCGTGGGGCTCCTGGCCTGGGACTGGCAGTACTGAGCTGGTGGGACAGGGACACCAGCGGAGGGCTGGGACTGGGGGCACTGGGATCAGGGACTGGGGGTACTGGGGCTGCTTTCCAGGTCCCAGGGGCAGGGGCTGGGCACTTAATGAGCCTTAAGGCCCTGTCCCCGGCTGGTGCCTTCGCCCCCCGCCCGGGGCAGGGGCTGGGGCCGCTCTCAGCCTGGGAACGACCCCCC
>NW_005843292.1:135661-137749 GCF_000455745.1 Alligator sinensis
GGGAAGCTGGTCTCCAAGGGGGAGTGCGAGGCGCGGGGCTGCTGCTACGTCCCCGTTCTCGCGCCGGGGTCTGGCGGTTGGCAGCCCTGGTGCTTCTTCCCGCCCGGCTACCCCAGCTACAGGCTGCAGAACCTGACTGCCACCGAGACGGGCTACACCGCCAGCCTGACCCGGGCCGCGGCCAGCGTCTTCCCGGGCGACGTCGTGGTGCTGCAGCTGGATGTGCGGTTTGAGACGGACGCCAGGCTCCACTTCACGGTGAGCGGGTGCTGGCCCGGGTCGGGGTGAGTTTGGAGGGCTCATTTCCTCCGTCTGCGGGGCGACTCATCTCCCAGACCTGTGGCTTTTCCCAGCATACGACGCCGTCCTGGTGTCTGCCTTTCCTTGCAGCTCAGGGACCCGGCCAACAAGCGCTACGAGGTGCCGCTCGAAACCCCGACCGCGAGCAGCCGGGCGGTCTCGAAGCTCTACAGCCTGCAGTTCTCGGCCGACCCCTTTGGCCTGATCGTTCTCAGGGAATCCAGCGGGCAGGTCCTGTAAGTGCTTTTACCTTCCCGTCGCCACGCGCTCCCTTCCTTCCCGAGTCTCAGCCCAACCCCGCAAAGCTGGAGGGATGAAGCTGGAAGTGGGAAGTGCCTCGACTGCCCCACTGCAACCAGAGATGTCGTCTCTCAGGTGCCCCCCAAGGAGCCCGGCCCCTTGCTCTGTTGTCCCGGCCCCTCTGGTCTCCATGTGGCTTGTCCCACCAGACGGGAGAAGGCAGCTCCAGCCTCTCCTGCCTCGTGCATCCCGGCTGCCCTGGATGTGGCCATTGCACAGGCCCTTGGTCTGGCATCGGGACCTGGCAGGTGTTGAGCAGGGAGGAGACGGTGGAGGCAGAGGCAGGGTCTTGCTGTTGGTTTTTCTTTATTTTCACCTTAATCTGCAGTTCGAGGTGACTTAGTGAGTCTCTCTGGGGCGAAGCCATTGCACTAAGGCTTCCTCGTCCCCGGCTGGTGCCTTTGACCCCTGCACTGCAGCTTCCCACCATGCCTGAAGCACCTGCTGGGAGCCCTTTTGGTTCTGCCCAGAGATGCCTCTGGTTCAGGGCTCCATGTCCTCCCTGCTTTCTGGTGCTGGGGGGCCCGTGGCCCCCCTGGTGCAGGAGTGGGGGGTGCCGTCCCTGGGGGGGCTGTCAGTTGTGTGCTGAGAGTCCCCGTTTCTCTCTGGCAGGCTGAACACTTCCGTGGCTCCCCTGTTCTTCACAGACCAGTTCCTCGAGATCTCCACCTCCCTGCCCTCCCGCCTCATCTCCGGGCTGGGGGAGCACCTGACCCCGCTCGTCCTTGACACCCAGTGGACCAAAATTACCCTCTGGAACCGGGACATGGCACCCGTGGTGAGGGGCAGGGGCGAGGGAAGCCCTGCCTTAGCAGGGAGGGGAGTGTCCCAGAGCCCCCCGGGTCTTATCCTAGAGCTCAGACCCCAAAGGGGGGTTATCAGGATCTGACTGCAGCCATAATGGTGAGGGGCTCGGGAGTCCTTCCCATCTCAACACACCAGTCAACTCCACGCCTGTCTCTGGAGGCCAGCTCCACTCCACCGCTCTGCCTGGGCTTTAACGTTGAGGTCTGTGTCTGGCTGCAGTTGGCACGAGGGGGGTCTCCGTGCCGTTTGGCTGGTGCCGCCATTAGCATCGGGACCCCTGGCCCCAGGCCTCTGTGCTTGGCAGTCGCTGCCTTCCTGAGAACGGCAGTGTGCCTGGCTTGGCACCCTTTTCCTGGGCTGGCCCACCTCTGCCAATCCAAGCAGGAGCACGCGTGCATGCCACGGTGGTGCTGAGAGCATGTGCTGCAGCCCACAGGCTCGGGGAGAGTGCGGGGATGTTTGAAATGGACCCTGCTTCTGCTCCCCCCTTTGCTAAGCAGCCCCAAGGCTTGCGGCTGGGCAGCTGCACAGCCCTTGCACCTGACCCGGCCGTGACTGGGCATTGCCAGCTTGTCTATGCGCATGGTGTTTGGAGGGGCTGAGCCCCCAGATGTCCGTCTGGCTGCAGTTGGGACTGGGAAGCCTCCCAGCTGTGCAGCAGGCCGTGGGCATGAAGAGGCT
>NW_005843292.1:137869-150124 GCF_000455745.1 Alligator sinensis
CTGCTGAACAGCAACGCGATGGGTGAGTGTCCCTCCCCCCAACCCGTGTCCCTGCATGGAGTGGGGAGCCTGGCTGTTATTACACCCTCCAGGAGGCCTCAAGGTCAGGCTTGGCCGCCTGGCATAGAATGGACATGGAAAGGGACCTTTCATCTCGCTCACCCTTGCACACACGGTTCCTAAACAACCTCAGGCAGGCGCCTCTCCAGCCCTGGCTGCACTCCTCCAGGGCAGAGGAGCCCACAGCTCCCTTGGGCAGCTTGCTCCATGCCCTTGTGCTCTGGCCACGAGGCAACTTTCCATCTACAGCATATCGCATTGATTTAAACCTGCTGCCTCAGGTCCTGCGCTCTGCAGGGAGGGGGGACAGGGTTTCTCCAGCTTTGCAGCAGCCTTTCAGCTACTTGAAAGCTGCTATAAAGCCGCGTCCCCTATCTAATCTCCTCTTCTCCAGACTGAACGCGCCCAGTTCTCCCAGCCTTCCTTTGCGTGGCTGCTTTCTAACCCATTGAGCATCGTTGTTGCCGGCGACTGGGTTTTGTCTGGTTTCTCTGTGCCCTTCTGTGAACAAGGTGGACAGATTTCTGCCCAGGCCTGCACAGAGCAGGCGTTATCACCTGTCGCGCTCACATGCCTCTGTTAATGCAGCTGCCAGCGGTGCCTGGTCGTTGATGCTGGTGTCTCGTTGCTGATGCGCAGCCACCTCTGGGCCCTTCTTGGTGCTCATGCCTGGCCTGTCATCCCCATTCTGCAAGGGAGCTTGTGGGTGGTGTCACTGGGGTTGAGCATGGGCATCCCAGAGCGGCCCATAGGGGCTGGCTGCCAGTCTTGCAGGAAGGCATGGCTCTGGCCTGAGGCAATCCGGGCTGCTGGGTTGTGTTCCTGGCTCACTTGCTTCACTCTTGCACCTTTGCCCGTGTGTCTGGCAGATGTGGTGCTGCAGCCCAGCCCTGCCCTGACGTGGAGGACAATTGGTGGCATCCTGGACTTCTATGTCTTCCTGGGTCCAGACCCCAAGAGCGTGGTCCGGCAGTACCTGGATGTCATTGGTGAGGAGGTCTGGGAGCAGTCTGGCCCCACCGTGGGCTGTGGGGAAGGGTCTGGCGCTCTTGTTGGGGTCTTGCCGCTGGGCAGCTTTGCGATGGGAGCAAGCAGCCAGCCTGGACAGGCTGTGCAGGGCAGGGGAGGCCTCGCAGCTGGCCTGAGTGAGGCCAAGGCCTGGCATATCCCCCCCGCACATGCAACGCGCTCTGGTCTCAAGAGCACGGTCCGGTCGAGGGGACCTGATCCTTCCCTGTGCGTGCTGGGGAGGCCGAGGAGCTTTGTGGGCTGTGAAGACTGTTATTTCTCGCCTTCAGTGATCAGGGGAGCGGGGTGACGGCAGTCCTCCC
Source organism: Alligator sinensis (assembly GCF_000455745.1). Classification (NCBI taxonomy): domain Eukaryota; kingdom Metazoa; phylum Chordata; order Crocodylia; family Alligatoridae; genus Alligator; species Alligator sinensis. The sequence continues at coordinate 139,261 of NW_005843292.1, forward strand.
TGCCAGTGTGCCCGGAGGATGTTGCAGCTGGAGTGCTGCGGCCTGCCGCTGGCTCCCCCCTCTCTGACCCGCGCCCTCCTGGTTCCAGGGTACCCCTTCATGCCGCCCTACTGGGGCCTGGGCTTCCACTTGTGCCGCTGGGGCTACTCCTCGAGTGCGATCACCCGGCAGGTTGTGGACAACATGACGGCTGCGGGCTTCCCCCTGGTAGGTTCCTGCCTTTCGATTCCCTCCTGATACCAGGTGCAGGAGCCCCGTCCTGCTGCACAGTGGACAGGCCCTGAGCCAGCACAGCCCTGGCGTCACAGCCAGCAAGACCCTAGTTGAGCCCAACTGCCAGGGCAGGGTTTGGGGGGGACGACGCGTTACTGCACGGGGGGTGGGAGCCAGGCTGGGGGCTGCACCAGCAATGCCGGACCTGGCGCTCTGCACAGGACGTGCAGTGGAACGACCTGGACTACATGGACGCACGGCGGGACTTCACCTTCAACCGGCGCAGCTTCCCGGACTACGCCGATATGGTGCGAGACTTCCACCGCGACGGCCGGCACTACATCATGATCGTGGTGAGTGCAGCCCGGCCCCTGCCCCGTCAAGCTGCCTTCTCTCGGTCACCTTTGGCTCTAGCAGCTGCCGTGCGGGAATCCCAACCTGACGTAGCCCGAGGCCCCCCCAGGTTCCAGCACTCGTGGTCCATGCCAGCAAAGGGCTGGCAAGCAAGTGGTGTTGGTGGGGGGGGGAACGCTCAGACCTCGATGCCAAGGGGCAACTCTGCAGCTCGAAACCTCCCCCAGCCCCGTTGAGCTGACAGCCTGCCCGGTCATTGCTCTGCACGGGGCTGTGGGGAGTTTGGGGCCAGGTCCTGTGTCTGAAGGCAAGAGGGCGTGAGGCTGCAGGGGATGGGGATGCCCCCCCTGCATGTGGGCTGCGTGTTCGTGGCTGGAGGATTGCAGAGGCACACAGGCACGTGAACCGGGAGTTGCTGGGTCACCTCGGCTCTGGAAGAGAAGAACTTTGTGCCTTCCCCGGCAGCCTTGCTCTGAGATAAGCTGCCCCAGCAGGCTTGGGAGCACTTCTCCCCCTTGCTCTGAGATAAGCTGACTCCCTCGCTGCCCTGTCCCAGCTCTGGATGCTGGGTGATGCTAACACAGCATGGGGGGGCTCAGGCCGGGACTCGGCACACGGCACAGTCTGGCGTCTCTTGGGTGATGGTGTCACGGGCTCTCCTCTGGTCAGTTTATGGCATGGGCATCTCTCCCCTGCCAGGACCCGGCGATTAGCAGCACCAGCCCTGCCGGCAGCTACAAGCCCTACGACGATGGGCTGAGGCGAGGGGTGTTCATCCGAAACGCGACGGGGCAGCCTCTGATTGGGAAGGTGAGCCCCAGCCTTTGGGGATGGGCTAGTCTGAGACCAGGCAGGGGGTGCTCCGGGGTGGAGTGGAGCCTTCCCCACCTCCCAGTGCCCCCGGTTAGACTCCTCGTGGTCTCTGCCTCTGTCTGCCAGGTGTGGCCGGGTCCGACCGCCTTCCCCGACTTCACAAACCCCGAGACGCAGGAGTGGTGGCACGACGTGGTGAAGGAGTTCCACGACCAGGTGCCCTTCGACGGCATGTGGATCGTGAGTGACGTCTCCCACCCGGGCCCAGCCCACGTGCCAGGGCGTGATGCTGGAGCCATCACCCTCCCGATTCCCTTCCAGGGCAGCTGCCCGTGGCCTGGCCTGGACTCGAGGGTCCCTTCTTTCCCCAGGACATGAATGAGCCCTCGAACTTTGTGCTGGGCTCCGTGGACGGGTGCCCCAGCAACAAGCTGGAAGACCCACCTTACGTGCCAGGTGAGCAGTGGCAAGTCCCCAGCCTGCTACAGGAGGGATTGGTGTCCCTGCCATGTGACTGATGTCTTGGGAGGCATCTGGGCACCCCTCCCATGATGATGTGCCCATCCAGAGGAAGCCGGGAAGCCTTCATCTGCCATCAGGAGCTGGCACCCAGTGAGACCAGGCTGGCTGCCCTTGGCAGCAGTGGCATGGAGGGCTTGAGCTTCTCTGGCACGTGCCGTGCAGGCCCCGCCAGGCTCTGGCTCACCGTGTTTCTCCGCAGGCGTGCTGGGGGGGTCCCTGCGCTCGGCCACCATCTGCGCCTCCAGCCAGCAGCACCTGTCCTCGCACTACAACCTGCACAACCTGTACGGGCTGACGGAGGCCATCGCGTCCCATAAGTGAGGCTGGGACGGCTGCTGCTGCCGGCTCCAGTCGGGACGATGCTCCTTATCGGGCATCTGGCTGAGTAGCAATTGGGGGGGGGCTCGAGACTGGGGCTGGCCTGGAAGATGGGGCTCCTGGGACTGCCCAAAGACAGGCTTGCTGTCCTAGCAGCTGGGGCTGAAGGCAGTGGGGACAGTAGTGTGTGAGGGAATTGGGGTGCAGGTGGAGGCCCCACACCAGTGCTGGCCTGGCTGAGCGTGGGAAGGGGCTGGCAGGGTCCAGAGAGGGGTGGGAGGGTACTGGGAGAGCCCAGCTCGTGAGGGACACCAGGCAGCAGTCTCCCCCCTCGGCTGTGCCCGCATCTCGTGTCCCGTGTGGCTGGGGTGCAGGAGGGGGGACTCTCGTGGTGGGGGCTGGGCTTGCCCAGGGGAAAGGCCATGGTGGCAGGGCCGCGCTGCCCCCTGGACGACTCTCGACGGCCGCCTCCCGTCCCTGCAGCGCGCTGGTGCGGGTGCGAGGCAAGCGTCCCTTTGTGATCTCCCGCTCCACCTTCGCTGGGCACGGCCGCTACGCCGGCCACTGGACCGGGGACGTCTTCAGCTCCTGGGAGCAGCTGTCCTCCTCTATAGCAGGTACCTGAGTGCCACTGCCCTGGGCCCCTTGATGCTTGTGGCAAGGGGTGCAGCATCCCACAGCGGGCCTGGGGCAGCAGCATGAGGCATGTCCTGGGCAAGCCTTGGTGTGGGTGAGGATGCACCTCTGGGTTTGGATTCATCCCGTGCTTGGCCGTTGGCCTGCCTGGGGAGGATCTAGCTGCAGGCATTGGCCTGGGGTCGGCATGTTCTTCAAGGAGAGAACTGCCCTCCTTTCCTGGAAGGTGCGAGGGTACCCGCGTCTCCTGCCCCTGCCCCACGGCGCGTGGTGGCACAAACAGCCAAGGCCTGGAGCCAGCCACAAGGAAGCTTGGCTCTGGGAAGCTTTCCCCCCCCACCTCCGCCCGCCTGGAAAAGCTGGGGCTGCTGGACAGTGACCTGCTCACGGGCCAGCAGGACGGGGCTGTCCCCAGCTGCTGCTCTTCCACGGGCAGGGCCGTGCTGTGACCTGGAGGGTGTTTGCTCTGGTTCCCTGCGGGCCCCTAGTTCTTGGAGTAGTAGGGGGATGCTCTGCCGGGTTTCTGTGTGTGCCCCTGGGACTTGCAGCTGCCTAGCAGCCCCCGGCGGTCTCCTCCCTGAGCTCCGGGTGGAGCCGGCTGAGCCTCGACGTGCTCCCAGAGGTGCTGCTCTTCAATCTGTATGGGGTGCCGCTGGTCGGAGCTGACATCTGCGGCTTCACGGGAGATGCCTCGGAGGAGCTGTGCGTGCGCTGGACCCAGCTGGGCGCCTTCTACCCCTTCATGAGGAACCACAACGACCATGGCAGCCAGGTGAGCGCGCTCCACGGGCAGGCGCTGGGGGCAAGGCAGGGCCCCACAGGCTCAGGGCCACTGTCTCAGCTGTGGGGTGCTCAGGGGCTGGCCTGCTTGGAGGGAGCCTGGCCCCATCCTTTGCCGTGCGATCTCCGAAGCGTGGAGCTAGTTTCCTTCCTGCCCCTTCTGAGCATTTCTTGCGGGCTCCCCTGCTCTGCAGCCCCAGGAGCCGTACGCGTTCAGCCCGGCAGCGCAGAAGGCCATGAGGAAGGCGTTGCTCCTGCGCTACACGCTGCTCCCGTATCTCTACACCCTCTTCCACAAGGCCCACGTGGCAGGGGAGACCGTGGCGCGACCCCTCTTCCTCGAGTGAGCATCGGGCTGGAGGCAGGGGCAGGTGGGAGCACCCGACCTGGGCGGGGGCATGGTACGATGCACTGGGTGCAACCCTCGGCCCCTCTGTCCTGGGCGCCAGAATACACACTGTCTCCGTCTTCTCCCAGGTTCCCTACAGACCCCAACACCTGGACCGTCGACCACCAGCTCATGTGGGGTGCGGGCCTCCTCATTACCCCGGTGCTCGAGCCCGGGAAGGCCAAAGTGAGCGGGTACTTCCCTGCGGGGACCTGGTACCACCTGGTGACGGTGAGTGCTCAGTGCTCAGCGCCACGGGCTCCCTACTGTGACCTGGGGCTGGCGGGTCCACAGCTCTGCTGTGAGGGTAAGAGCCAGCGGTCTCACTGACTCCCTGCAAAGAGAAGGGGCTTGTGGTCCCGCTCGTCAGCTGTGGGGATGCTCAGCACCTGGGTAGCACCTTCCTCCATCCCTCTGCAGGACACCGTCCTCCACAGCAAGGGCCAGTGGATCCTCCTGCCTGCTCCGCTCGACACCATCAACGTCCACGTTCGGGAAGGACACATCCTGCCCTTGCAGGTGAGTTGTCTTTGGGAGAAGTTCATGCTCCAGCCCAGCTTGGTCCCAGCTGGCTGGGGCTGTGCCCATGCTACAGCACAGGGCTCTGCGTGGGCTCGGCAGGGCTTGGGGGCACATTGGCAAGAGGCGAAGGAGGCTCGTGCTGCCTGACGAAGGGTGGCTGCTTCCTGGAGAGCTAGACCCTGGCAGTCCTACTGAAACCTGGACTTAGCAGGACTTGGAAGGGATGGACTTCGTGTCATCAGGGGCTGTGGAGAGGGACTGGCCCTGTGTCTGTCACCCCTCTTGCGTCTGAGCAGGGCCAACCTGGTCTCTTCCACCCTGTTTCCCAGAGGGAAGGGCAAGACGCTCTAGCTTGGGCTGGGTTTAGAGGGAGCCCAGCCCCTGCCGAGGGTCTCGAGGTGACAGGCCTAGTGGCGTGGGGCCTTTGGGATTGGGCCTGCCACTTCCAGGCAGGGGTTTCCTCTCCACCCGATATCCCCGTCCCCCAGGAGCCTGGCTTCACCACGACCGAGTCCCGCAAGAAGGGGATGACGCTGGTGGTGGCACTGACAGCAGACGGCTTCGCCCTGGGCGACCTGTTCTGGGATGACGGCGAGGGGCTGCAGACCTTTGAGAGGGGCGATTACACCCAGATCCTCTTCCTGGCCATGCGCGTGAGCCTGGGGGGGAACCGGGTGCTTGGCTGCGGGCGATTCCCGGTGCTGTGCCAGGGCACGTTGCTTGCCACCGGCCCCCGGCAGCACGGCCCAGGGGGGCGACTCCAGAGCGGAGGCCGGAGCCGTAGAGGTCTGAGGGGCAGCGTGCACAGCCCCAGCCCAGCCAACCCAGGGGGGCACTGGGTGCTGGGAGCTGCAGCATTTGCAAAGGCCATGCCTGTTCCCCTCCTATTGCTGCCCTCGGCCTTAATGGGACCAAACCTTTTGGGGCATTGGGGTCTCCCGGCTCTGGGTGGGGAGGTGGGATGGGGGCTCATTCCATGCCTCCAACGTGGCTGTCCCCGGTCTCACCGTGCCTGCACAGGGCGCCCTGGTGCTCAGCTCCCCTTCGCGCTCCCAGTCATCGCATCCTCCCCTTTCCTGCCCTCCAGCTCTGACCACAAACCCTAGAAGGGCCGAGGGGCCCGGCTACGTGACCCCAGTTAGATTCAGTGCATCGTCTAGGCCAAGCTGGGTGGTTTAAAGGAGGAGGTGGTGTGAGCAGCTGCCACCCAGAGCATCCTGGACGTGGGGGGAGGCTGGCAGCAGGGGGGAGGCTTTCCTGGGAGTGACGCTCCTCCCTTGGGCGCAGGGCACGCTGGTCAGCGAGCTGCTGCGGGTCAACAGCCAGGTGGATGGGCTGCTGCTGCAGAGGGTGGCGGTGCTGGGCGTCCCCAGCCCCCCCCAGCACGTCCTGGTGAACGGCGCCCTCGTCGACGACTTCTCCTACCGCACCGACACCGAGGCAAGGCCGCCAGGCACCCGGGCACTGCTTGGGCTGAGGCCTGGCTTCTCCCTCCTGCTGCTGGAAGCAAAGGCTGCAGCGCATGGGAAGGGGGGGATCTTTGGTGTTGTGGCACGCGCCAGCGGGAGGGAGCAAGGAGGGCGGTGGCATCTGCAGGAGATGGCAGCGGATGGGGTGTCTGAGGACGCTGGGTGGTTGGGGAGGGGGCAGCGCCCCCACGCACTGCTGACTCTCCCCTCCCTCTCCTCAGATCCTGACAATCCAGCTGTCCCTCCCGCTGGGGGAGCAGTTCACGATCACCTGGGCTTGAGCGGTCCTGGAGCTGCCTGCCTGCTGCCACGGCTCTTCCCGGTGGCCCAGGGTTGAGCGTGGCGGGGCAGCGTCTCACTGCCATCGCTCGGCTCTGCTTTTTCACTGTGATCGGGGCCTTTCCCTGCTTCCTGCTGCCTCGTGCTACTTGCTTGGCCTGGAGTCTTGGCTTGACCGTCCCCGGCTTTGTGGATGCTCAGGTGGGAGCCTAGCTCGGTGCTGCCCCTGCCTCCAGTGCAGGGAGGTGAAGCCAGGACCCAGCTGCAGGAGGGAATGGGGCGAACTGTTGCTGGCATCTGCTGCTGCCTTTAAGGCTTGATCCAGGTCCCGTGTGAGTCAGTGGCCAAAAGCCCCAGTGGGGCGGGCGGGGAGATGAGGATGGCGACTTCCTCTCGCTGCCCAAGTGGGGAAGGGACTTAGCTGCAGGCAGGGACGCCAGGGCTGGGCTCCTGTGCAAATCCTGGGGCTTGGTTTGCCAACACCATTAGCCTGTCACGCTGGGCCCTGGAGCTGCCTCGAGGTTAGAGCAGCCCCCCAACGTCATGGCAGAAGGGCTGGGCCCGTCCTTGATGCTGGACTGGTGCTTGGATATCCCGGTGCCACATTGCTGTGCTGTGGGGGTCTATTGCTGCCCTGAACACAGCAGAGATGGGGCTTGGGGCTGCGTGGCCTGCCCCGACGGTGCTTCCCACAGTGCTGGCTGGGTCATACGGGTCTCCAATAAAGCACTGGTTTAAATATCTGCTCGAGCTACCTGTGTGCTGATGTTGTGACGGGCTCTAGCCGTGTTCCTGGTGTGCGAGGGGAGGAACTCGGCTGCTCCAGGGCTCTCCTCTCCGTGCCAGCCGGGGACACTTGGCTGTGTGACGCCGGGGGCCTGCGACTCCACGCTCTTGTGCAAAACCTCCCTGCTCACTGGGTCCATCCGAGACCGAGCCGTGCTCTGGTCCCAGGGGCCCTGTAGCTGGTGTCCCACGAGCAAACACCACGGCCTCCGTGCTCCTCATTGGGCTTAAACCTCGAACAACAGGGCTGAGGTTTGGAGGGATTTTACATCCGGGCTGTAGGGTTCCCTGGGCACTCGTGGGACCCTAGAGAGCGGGTCCCCTGCCTTCTCTGGGCGGTTACGGTGGTTTCCCGAGCCTCGCTGCCGCCTTTCCTCCTGTGCTGCTGCTTATGAAGGCAGAGGCAGGATGGCTTCAGCGAGGAGAAAGCAGAGGGGCTGACACGGGGCACTTTGAATCATGGAAAGCTCAGGGCAGAGCCGCTTCTCTAGCAGCAATTCTGCTGACCTGGCAGCACGGCCCAGCACCCTGCTGCCCGGTGACCTCTGCATGGGTCATGCTCGTGGGAAGCTGCTGGCTGGGCCGGGACTTGCCGGCAGACGGGCCCGTGGAGCAGAGGTGCCAGCCTCGCCCACAGGCTGCGGCTGCTCCACCCGGCGCGGTGTTGCCTGCTCTTTTGCAACCCCGGGTTTCTGGCAAGTCACTTAACCTGCCTCTCCTTTGCGGGGCAGGCTTAGCAGCTCCGTGGGGTGGCTGGCACGCCCCGGGCATTCCCCGCCTGCCTGCGGGCAGCGATGACAGCCACCCGCCCATCTCCCCATTCGTTTGCTGTGCTCTGCACAGGGTGGGGAGCTGGGTTTCTTCAAGGGAGGTGTAGAGCTGCCACGGCACAGGGCAGGGCACCCAGGAAAGCCCCATGATGTGCAGGACTGAAGCTGCAGCTGGGTGGAGACGGGGTGGGGCGGGGAAATGCATTCCCCAGCTGTGGGGGAATCCCTCGGCACCAGCCTTGACCTTCGCCCTGGGAGATTGCTCCTTGCTGCCGGCCAGGCCTAACGGCGGTGTCCCGTCAGGTCGGGATTAGCAGTGCTTCCTGCTGGGAAGTTCCCTCCGCTGCTCCCCGCGTTGCTCCATCGCCCTGGGAGCGGCTGCCGCATCCTGCCAACAGGGCTGGGAAGTCCGCGCTCGGGTCCTGCACCCTCCGAGCGCTGCTGCGTGCCAGAGGAGGGGTCCGAGCTGCGTGTCGTCTTCCCCTGCCCTTCCTGGGGGGCTCGTAGCTGTTCACGCAGGGCTGAGTGCATGACCCGGGGGCTGAGGGGGTTCCCTTCCAGCCCCCCAACTCTGCCGCACCTCCGTGCAGAGCTGCCCAGGTGCATTTGGGTGTCGGGTGGGATTAGTCGCACCGAAGCACGTCCGCGCTGCACGGGGGGCCTCCCCTTGTCCCAGCCCCGTACCGCAAGGCTGGGCAAGGGGGACCCTCGGGGACTCCTCTGCTAGCACCTGGCTGTGCTGCCAGCTGGCATCTGATCCGGCCTCCAGCTGCCTGGGAGGAGGCAGGTCCCGGCACCTGCCAACTCCCCAGTACAGTCAGGATCAGCCCTGACAAACCTGCTTTTCTGCTGCCTCCCAGCCGGCTGCATCCTGCCAGTCGGTCTCCAGCCGGAGCCGTGCACGGAGCTCGGGGCAGGTCCTCGCCCGGACAGGTAGGGCTGCCCGCGCTCGCTCGCTCGCTCCCCCAGCGCAAGGGGCTGGATGGACGGAGGGCGGCGGGTCGCATCATCCCCCTGCTGCCCCGCACCTTTTGTCAGCACAAGTGTCCCTGGGGTCCTGGACGGCTGGGGGATGCGGGGTGGCCCAGTGCCTTGCTAGTGTGTGGTGTGGCGCGGAGGCAGAGCTGAGTGTGTCCGCGCGCCCGAGCAGAGGGACATCCCCAGGAGACCGGCTTGTCCGGGAGAGCTCGGGGAGCTGATGTCCCAGCGGCCTCGGGGACCGCCACGGCTGCGCAGCCAGCTCCTGAGCCTCGGGAGCTGAACCGAACGGTCCCTCCGGGAGCTCGGCGCAGGCGGGGGCCCCGGCAGGCAGCTGCTCCTGGAACAAAGAAGCTGCTGGGCGCCTGGGGAGGTGTCGGCCGAGGCGCACCTGGGGTCCTGCTCCTTCCTGCCCCGAAGAAACAGCAGAGCAGGAGCATCCTTGCGTGGCTGAGTCCCCGCGGGAGCCTGGGGCTGTCCCGGGTGCTCCTCTTGCCGAGGGGCAACGAGAGGTGGGCTCGGCGATGCAGGTGCCCCTTGGCCCTGATGCGCCGGCAGGTGCCCCGGGCCCAGCTGGGCTGCATGTGCCCATGCGCTGCCAGCCAGGTCCCCCGTGTACAAAGGTTTCTGAATCATCCAATTTCCTGGTGGAGACTTCCCCCATCTGCCCCTTCCACCTGCCTGGACTTTGTGCCCGAGGGAAAACAACCCTGGCACCAAGACCTGCCGTGGTCGGGCACCTGCTCAGGAGCAGCCGTTGCTCCAGCTCCGGGGCCCGGGGATGTTGGCAGGAGGAGAAGGGCGCAGCCAGCTCGCTGCGCCTCCGCTCTCCCAGGTGCTGGTCCCGTGGGTCACTCGAGGGGCTGCTCTGGTCCTGGCACTGCCGTGAGCTGTGGAGAGCAGGCGAGGACGGGCCTGGGAGCCTGGGCTTGCGGATGGCACGCTGGTCTCTTGCAGCAATAAGGGGGCTCTTCTTCTGCAGCTTTTGGGGCTGCTCCCTCTATCCTCTGCCCGCCAAACACCCTCCATCTCTCCTCTTCTCCCCGCACGCCCGGGGCTGCCAGGAGCCCGCCATGGCAGCCACGTGCCAGGCCGACACGGAGCTCCGGGACCTGGACGAGGAGCAGCTCTGGGAGATGCTGGAGAGCCACCGCTACCGCATCGTGCGCGGCGTCTGCCCCAGCCGGCTCACCCCCTACCTGCGCCAGGCCAAGGTGCTGGACCAACTGGACGAGGAGGAGGTCCTGCACGGGCCCCAGTTCACCAACAGCGCCATGAGAGCGGGTAAGCGCAGGCGGGTGAAGGGGTGGCACGAAGGGACCAAAGAATGGAGTGCAGGGGGATCAAACCTGGGAGATGCCCCGCCGAGAGCGGGCGTGCCAAGTCTTGCCCCCGATCCCATCCACTCTTCCCTAACCTGCCCCCAGGCCACATGCTGGACCTCCTGAAAACCCGTGGCAAGAACGGCGCCCTGGCCTTCCTGGAGAGCCTCAAGCTGCACAGCCCCGACACCTACACCCTCATCACGGGGCTGGAGCCCTCCATCGACCTCAACAACTTCAGCGGTAAGTCCCCCACCCCTGCCCCCAGAGCTGCCTCGGAGCCAGGCTCGGGCGGGGGTGCCGCCAGATGTGGAGAGGTGGGGGAGCGTGAATGGGCAGCGGGGCAGAGCCGAAGGGCCAGCAGCTTTCTGGCAAACGCTGCTGATTGCCCAGTCTGCTCCCTGGTTTGCGGGCGGGAGTGGGCTTGGATGTGCCACGAGTCCGGGGCATCACGTGGTAGCACCTGACAGTCCCCTGGAAAGAGCATGCATGCACCGTGCAGCACCTAGCACAGCGAGGTCTGCCTCTGGACCGGGGTCTCACGACTGCTTCCCTAGCCCCTTGTGTTCCCCAGGAGCTTCGCCTCGCCCCGTCTCTTTGGGGAGGTCCATCCGTGGACAGGGGCAGGCAGAGAGCCGGGGGGCTCAGGCTGAGCCAGGGCACGGTGGGGGCCGTGGGCTGGGCCGTGGCGGGGGGGCGCAGGGGGGGGTCCCC
>NW_005843292.1:150134-151016 GCF_000455745.1 Alligator sinensis
CATCCTGCCTCAGGCCTGGTGGAGAGCTCGAAGCTGACGGAGTGCCTGGCGAAGGCGGTGAACGGGCTGCAGGAGGCGGTGACGCAGGAGAAGCAGCAGAAAGCCTCGCTGCTGCACCGCTGCCGCCAGCTGCAGGAGCGCCTGGCCCAGCTGGAGGCCGAGGGCCAGCACCTGCGGGGCCTCCAGGCCGAGCACGACCGCATGAAGCGGGAGCTCAGCACCCACTTCCACGAGGTGCTCAAGCTGAAGGACGAGATGTACAGCCTGTCCATGCACTACACCAACGCCCTCAAGGACAAGGACCTGGCCATCACGCGCTGCCGGGCGCTGCAGGAGGAGGTAGGACCCCGCTGCCTGGGCCGTGCCCGCCCCGCCTGGGGCTGGGAGCACCAGGACTTCCTTGAGAGACCAGCTGGTCCCTTCTGCGATGGCTCTGGCCACCTTGGAGGCATCCCCGGAGGGCCTGTGGCTGCAGTGCACTGAGCGCATCGGGGCACGTTGCATGCAGGAGGGCGCGGGCTGCAGCTCCCCCAGACCAGCGCTGCGGGTGCAGAGCTGGCTTCGGAGGTCACCTCGGTAGCCCGTGTCCCCTGGATGCTGCTGGCTCGGGGATGGACGCACTTTCCTCCCTGTGCCAGCACTGAGCAGGGTCGGCGCCCAGGGAGAGGGCAGGGCGAGGAGGTGGGCAGCGTCCTCCAGGTGCAGCCTGCTCCCAGGAGGTGCAGGCCACGTCCTAGAGCCGTGGCCGGGTGTGACAGTGGGGGTAAGGTCTCTGCTCCCTGTGGCCACACAGCTCTACCTGATGAAGCAGGAGCTGCAGCGCGCCCGCGTGGAGTCGTACTGCGAGCGGGAGCGTTCCCGGCGGAGGAGCAGCGACCTGCA
>NW_005843292.1:151053-152386 GCF_000455745.1 Alligator sinensis
GGGGGCGTCCCGGGGGGGGGACCGGCACCCGCCGGCCGCCGGCCGACGAGGTGCTGGTCCTCAGGGAGGAGAACGAGAAGCTTCGGTCCATGGTGGAGCTGGAGACGTTCAGCCTGGTAAAGCCGACCCCCACCTTGCACCCTCCAGCGCTCGGGCAGCCGGCCCTGCGGGGCCAGGTGGGAAGGGGCTTGCCAGCTGCTTGTCTACTCCAGCGGTCCGTGCATGCCCTACGGTGACCGCATTGTGCTCCCGGCGCAGGTGCAGAAGGACATCCTGGAGCAGAACCTGGACGAGGCCCTGGAGGGCAAGCAGGAGCTCCTCGATCGCATCCACTCACTGCGGGAGAGGGCCGCAATCGCCGAGAGCCAGCGCAAGCAGGTAGGAGCCCCCGGTGCCTTGTTCCCGGGCTGGAGACGCCAGCCTGCCGCGGGTGACTCCTGCACTGGGCAGCGGGTGAGCAGCTGCCGCGAGGTACGGAGCTGCTTCTCTTTGCTGGCGTGCAGGATGCAAATCCTGCCCTGGGAGGTCCTCCAAATGGCCTGCCAGGAAGGTCTGGCTCTGGAGCTGGGTTTGTGCTGGGGCCCAGTGGCAGCATCCGCGGCCCTCGGTGCAGACCTGTGTTCTGCAGGGCTCCGACCCCTCGGCCGGCTCCCTCCTGACCTGCCTCTCTCTGTCTGTCTGCCCAGTACTGGGAGGAGAAGGAGCACACCCTCTTCGAGTGCCAGAAGATGCGGGTGGATTGCGAGATCTACAAGGAGAAGATCAGTGCCTTCCAGGCCCAGACGGCAGAGCTGCAGAAGGAGCGAGACCAGGTGTGCGTGCCTGCAGTGCGGCCGGTGCACACACATGCACATGTGAACATACGTGCACAGCAGGCAGCCACAGCCCCCCGACTCTCTCTCCAGCCCCCACCGTGGGATGGAGCCGAGTGGCTCCGTGCCTTGGCCACACGGTACATGCCTGCCCCTCCACCTGGATCGCTTTGCCCCAAAGGCCCTGACCTGTCCCCCTCTCCCCCTGCACCCTCAGGCGTACAGCACGAGGGACGCAGTGCAGCTGGAGATCTCCCAAAACCTGCTGGAGAAGGACGCGCTGCGCAGGAAGGTGTTCGAGCTGACGGACCAGATCTGCGAGCTCAGGAAGCGGGCCAGGGAGCAGCAGGCAGAGCTGGGCTGCACGGTGCCCACTGTGAGACCTGGGGGCAGCCGGGCAGCGTGGCACGGGCTGGGCATGGCCCGGGGGCAGGTTGCTGACTGGGAAACCTGTCTGTGCACTGTTTGCTCGGCAGGTGCAGGAGGAAGCCCCCACCAGCCTGGAGGCTGGGGAGCCGGGC
>NW_005843292.1:152558-153860 GCF_000455745.1 Alligator sinensis
CGTGCAGCCCCGTCCCGCCCTGCAAGCACTCCCTGCAGCGGAGAGCCACGCAGGACTACCTGGAGGGCTTCTTGTCCAGGAGGTAGCCGGCCCGGGACACCCCCTCTTCCTGGGGCCTTCTGCCCGTGGCCGTTCTGGGGTGCCACTGCCCCCCAGGCACCAGAGGAGACCGGCACTGCTTGAGGTCCATCGGGGTTGGCACATCTGGGTCCTCCCTCTGTCCACGCCCCCCAGGCACCAGAGCAGACCGGCACTGCTTGAGGTCCATCCGGGTTGGCACATCTGGGTCCTCCCTCTGTCCAGATGTGCCTTGGGACCCGAGCAGCAGGGTGATGGGGAGGGGGGGTCTCTCCTCCGCTGCCTCACCGGCTCCCTCTGCTCTGTGCCCTGCAGCAGCTCCCAGGACTTCCTGGAGGTGGATTTCAGCCTCTTCCCTGCGGAGAAGGCAGAGGACCCCCCGGTTGAACACGAGGCGGCTGAGCAGCACGGTGGGTGTCCCCCTTGCCCCAAATTTCTGCTCCTGGGGTGGGAGAAGAGGGCATCCTGGCACCCAGCTGGCTGTGGCTCCCAGTAGGATGGACGAGCTGGGCTCATCCGTGACCTGGAGCAGGGCCTGCCCGCCCAGCATCACTCGGCACAAGGCATCCCGGGGACCGATGCTGGCAGCAACTGGGGACGTAGGCATGGGGAGATCCGAGTGCTGGGCTCCTGCTGGCCCTCTGTCCCCACCACCTCACGCTGTCTTTCCTTTCAGCTGGTGGCTCCCCATCACTCAGCCCAGGCCCCTCCATCTCCGAGAGGTACGTTGCACTCGGCCCTAGGGCAGCCTCTGTCTCTGGAATAGGGCGGCATCCCTGGGCACTGGTACACATGACCAAAATTGCCCTTTTTTGTAGTTTAATTGCATCACATTTTACACATGCAGGATTTTTTTGAGATGTAAATGAGTGTTGCAGTGCAAAATAAACCACATCCCGCTGTATTTTAGTTAGCATCAATGCAAGTTGCAGTGACACAGGCATTCATCTGTCGCATGTACACGGTAAGTCATGTACATGGCTCGGCTACCCCTGGGCAGAGCGCCCCTCTGGTCTCTGGCATTTGGCCTCTGCCAGCTGAGCGGCTGCCCCAGCCCCCTGTGACGCCGCCGAGGGCTGAGCTCCATCCTGCCTACACTGGAGCCTGCTGCCCTCTCCTCCTCCCTGTCTGGTGTCACTGCCAGGGTTGCACTGGTCACCACGCAGCAGCCCAGGGACCTGCCTAGGTCTGATCACCTGGTGCTGGCTCGGGTTCTCGGGCCCC
>NW_005843292.1:154017-162132 GCF_000455745.1 Alligator sinensis
GGGTCGGCCCGGGCGGGGGGCCCCGGCGGCCCCCGGGGGGCGGGGAAGCCAGTAGAAGGGGTCTGCAAAGAGCTGACGCTCGGCTTCGGCTGTCTCTGCTGCTTCTCACGAAGGCCCCTTCCCCCAGCATGCCTATGCGCCGGCGGCCTGCCCGGCGGATCCTCAGCCGCATCACCACCATCGCCTTCCAGGGCACGGCCCTCCTGGACCAGATCAGCGTCATCGGGGGCAACCAGACGGGCATCTTCATCCACCGGGTCACCCCGGGCTCGGCTGCCGACGAGATGTCCCTGTCCCCAGGCCACCAGATCATGGTGGTAAGGCCCCGTGCTCCTCTTCCTCCTGCCCAGCCCTCGTCCTGTGGCCTGCCGTTTGGATTTGTGGGTCCCCCTCGGTCTCGGGGGGGTGCGGCCCCAGCGAGCCCATCTCCGTGCCCTTGGCCCTTCCTGCAGGTCGACTACGAAGTCATGGACCCGGCGTTCAAGGCCATTCTGGAGGATTCCACGCTGGAGGAGGCACTCTGGGTCCTGGGGAGGGTGAACGGTTTCTGCTGCCTGTCCGTCAGGAGCAACATGGAAGGTAACGGCCAGCGCCCCCGGCACACGTGCCGGCCCCCCAGACTCATCCCAGGCATTTCCTGGGGGTCTTCATGGTCTCCAGGCCAGCAGGCAGGAATCCTGCTGCTTTGCCCTTCCTCCCATGCCCATCGGCTGCTCAAGTAGGGTCTGCTAAAGCCACCCAAGTGGTGCTGCGAGCATTGCCCCTTTGTCCCAGTGCAAATGGGGTAGGGGATTGCAGCCTCCTGCCCCGCTGTTTGCATCCCTCCCTGCTGCCCCTCACTCTTTCTCTCTCTCGTTTCAGGCTACAAGAAGCTGGTGAACGACCTGGAGGAGAAGGTGGTGACCTCAGGAGACTCATTCTACATCAGGGCCAACTTGGCGCTGGAGGGGAAGGCGACGGGGGAGCTGCAGGTGCAGTGCAATGAGATCCTGCACGTCACGGACACCATGTTCCAGGGCAGGAGCTGGTGGGGCGCCAGCCGGGTCAACCCCTACAGCATGAAGGACGGGGACGCCGGCACCATCCCCAACTACTACCAGTGAGTCCCCCGGGCACCGCGCAGTCCCGATAGCCCCCTGCATGCAGGCCAGTGCTGGCAGGGAGAGGCCCCACCGCATGCTGCCCAGGTGCAGCCAGGAGATGCCTCTCACCTGGCCTGTCCTCCCAGCTGCGTGGCTGTGATATGGCTCCCAGGGCCTGCAAGTCCTGGCTTTCAACTCCAGCACCGGTCACTGGCATCTCTTGCAGTCGTGCCAGAGACGGGCACAGCCGCAGGTCCTCCATGCACCGGGAGGTAGCAGTGATGTTGCCAGAGGGCCCAGGAGGCAAAGCTACAGCCCCCGGAGAGCTCACAGCTGCTGGCAGTCTCCTTCCCCGGGTTGTGGCTAAGACCTGGCGCGGTCTTGCAGCCTTTGCAAATGCCCCGAGGGTCTCAAGGCCTCTTTCTGGCATAGCCCATCCACACCTGGGTTCTGCCGGGCACCTTTCCAGCCCAGCCTTGTCCGTCCCAAGCTGTCTCTCCCTCCCGGTGAGCACCTGCCTGCAGCCTGGTCCACATGCCTGCTGCGGGAACAGCCCCTGCCTGGGATTCCCATGCCCCTGGGGTGCCCGCTCCTGTGTCCCACATCAGCTCTACTGCCTTAATGCAGCCATGTCGCTGCTCTCCGTCTGCAGGGCGCAGCAGCTGCTCATTGCCCTGATCCAGGACATGACCCAGCCCAGCGTAGCGGCTCGGAAGGTAACGGGGCAGAGGGCACCCCGGGCACAGCCTGGGGGAGAGCAGGGCACTGCAAGGGGCTGTGGCCAAGGGAGGAACGGTCACACCTGGGCTGAGCGCTGGGGTGGGTATCGTGGGGCTCACGGGGGGCCCAGCAGGCGTTCGTCTGCAATGGGCTGGGGGCTGCACCGGGCTCTCGCGTGAGGCCTCTCGTCTCTGCCTGCAGCCACCCGGGGTGCAGGCCAAGCTGGTGCGGATCGTCAGCACGGACAGGAGCAGGATCAACCCTCTCTGGTCATCCATCGACTGCGGCACCGACGACCCCAGCAAGCCGGACGGTGCGTGGGGTGGGCTGGGGCTGGGGGTGGGGATCCAGGGGGGAGACGCTGGGAACGCTTCCCGTGGCAAAGGGGCTTGGGCTGGTCCCTGCTGGCATAGTGCCTGCCCTCCCCACCTGCCCCCAGGTCACTGCCAGCTGCCGTGATGCTGACACGAGCGGTCGGCTGCCCACGGTGCCCTCAACCCTGCAGGGGATGCCCTGACCGCCCTGCTCCCCCCGTTGTCACCTGTGCAGCCAGCCCCAGGATGTGCCCCAAGGGAGGCAGCTGCTTCACGCTGATGCCCTACACCCTGCTGAGGCCCCACAAGCCGGCGCGGCTGCGCCCCGTCCTCTGCGTGCCCACGCTGCTGGGCCAGGTCCTGAGCGACAAGCTGTGCCTCACTAAGACCTTCGAGAAGTGCCCCTCAGGTACGTCCTGGACACCTCCTCGTGGCAGCAGGGCTCAGCTTGTCACTCCCATGCCCATCACCGCTGCCTGGGCGGCTCTGGGGGCAGATCTGGCACCCCCCACGCTCTGCTTCTGCCCTTGCAGAGGTCCCGAGTGAGGCCGAATGCCCGGCCACCCACAGAGGCATCGTCCAGGGGAAGAGGGCACCGAATGGCCGCTGCGGTATCATGTGCCAGGCCCTCCAGGTGCTGACGGAGAAGGTAACGGGGTGCAGGTGCAGAGGCAGCAGGACTTGGTGTGTAGGGGGGAGATGGTTGGCACTGTCCCGGAGCTGGGGAGCAAAGGCCTTTGGGTCTGGAGGCAGGGGTGCTCCCTTCCTGCTGCCCATCTCTCCACGGGCCGGTGTCCGTCCCAGGGCACCCGACCAGGCAAGTCGGCGTCCAGGTCCCTCGCTGAACCCCGGCACGGCTGCTGTCATCTGCAGGGGCAGCCCCCTGCCCGGTGTATCTGCGTGGGTCTGAGCCGCTCTTGCCCTGGCTCCCTCCAGAACGTGCACGGCCTGCTGGACGTGGGGCCGGAGAGCGTGCGGGCCCTGCACGCCATGGACACGTACCCCATCATCCTCCTCGTCACCCTCAGCGAGAAGAACGCCAAGAAGCTACGGTAGGTCCCTGCCTCCAGCCCCCTCGCGCCGGCGCGACAAGAGCGGCATGGGTTGCGTGGCCCGAGGGGCTCCCGCAGCCCCGCTCCCCTCGTGCCATCAGGGTGCAACCTGAAGCAATGGGGCCAGGGTGCCTCTGCACACCGATCCCACCGTGGCCCGGGTGCTCGTCCGACCGACCGACCGCCCGTCCGCCCCTCTCTGGTTCTGCTCCAGGAAGGCCTTGCAGCGCCACGGGGCGACAGAAGAGCAGCTGCTGGAGGGCGCGCGGAGCCAGGAGGCCCAGCTGGAGAAGGCGCCCTGCCTCCACGGCACCATCACCCCCGACAGCTGGAGCGACGTGGATGGCTTGGTCGGCTGCCTGTGCGCAGCGGTCGCCGACGAGCAGAAGAAGGTGGTGTGGATAGAGCAAGACCTGCGCTGACCCGGGGAGGCAGCCGCAAACCAGGGGCTGGGAGGGGGTTTCCTGGGGGCTTCTGGAGGCTTGTTTCAGAGGAGGGTGAAGGACCTGTTCACTAAAGGGTTAAAGGGTGTCTTGTTTGCACCCCCCGTGCTAGTGCCAGGTGACCCCTCGCCTGGCTGCTCTCTGCTCCCCGTGGCAGGGAGCCCCCCGTAACTCTACGTAGAGTGTTTCTGACTTCAGCTCCGCTCCCCTTTCATATGCGGGGGGTGGGCGCCTCGGCAGCGGTGCCCGGGTGCCAGGGCAGCACCTGGCATGAACAGGGCTGCCCTGACTGACGTGGTGCTAGGTCTGGACCTGGCCGGCCCCAGTGTGGCCGGGCTGTCCCCTCCCATGGCTGGGGTCTCACTGTACTGGGTATCCCAGGCTCCTCTGATCCCTGCAGGCTGGGCCCATGCACATCGGAGGCTGTAAGTTCTGTTCGTTCGCTGCATTAAACCTCGTTACTGACCGTTGCTGCGTGCGGGCTCGTCTACAACGGCTGGGCCCTCGGCCCCCAGCCCATGCACCAGCCCTGGGCGCGGGGGGCTGCAGGGACCCCACTGCTGAGGCTGGGGCGGCTCCTAAGCGCCCCAGCACCTCCCACTCAGCAAGAGGCACTGACAAGTGCACAGCGCGGAGATGCAAATCGCCCAGAACGGATCTGTGCCCCTTTTCCTTCTGGGACTTTATTGAGAAGACGGCATTCAGCGTGGTCGATGCCCAGCTGCGGGCAGCGCTGCATGCTCAGACCCTTTGAACCCGACACGTTTTTGGCACAGACTATGCCCCAGTTGTGGCATGGGACCAGCTGCACCCCGTCCCCACCCGGTGCCGGGGGGCATGCACCGAGCTCTGGAGCGGCTGTCGAGTCGGGCACTTAATGTCTCTTTGGCAGAAGCTAGGAGCAGGGTTTGGGCAGAGGCACCGGGCGAGCGGGGCCCGTGGGGGGAGCCGGGGCATGGAGGCAGACGGGACCTCGGCGGGGGGGAGCCGGTGGCTCAGAGCTCATTGTAGAGCGGTTGGCACGGCGGGCTCAGCTTCTCCTCCAAGACGCCGTCGGGGGCACACACCCACGGGTCCTGGGTGTCCCACTGCCACTTCACCAGCTGGGCTCGAAGCACCTCCAGGATCTGGGCGTAGCGGGGGTCAGCAGCCAGGTTGCAGCTCTCAGAGGGGTCGCGGCTCTGATCAAACAGCTCCCAGCGGTCCCGGTAGTAGTACTGGTGCAGGGTCTTGTTCCAGTGGGTGGGCTGGCCGGCCCGCGTGCGGCACAGCAGGTCCTGGAAGGTGGGCGAGACGTAGAAGTCCTGGTCGATGGGGAAGGGCATGCGGTAGTGGAGGTTGTGGACCAGGCGGAAGTGCCCGTGCTGCACGGCCCGCATGGGGTAGTGCATGGTGACTTCATGGAGGCTCTGGCTGCTGAACGCCGTCGCCCAGGCCGGCTCTGATGCCAGCGCCGGCAGCAATGACTTCCCGGTGAGCTGCACCTGTGCAGTGCCGAAGATGCTGTAGCTGGGGTAGGGGATGGAGAACCAGTCCAGGAGGGTGGGCGTGAGATCTGGGAGGGGAGACGGAGGGTGAGTCTGCTGTCAGCCAGGGCGGTGCGTGGCCTGTCCAGAGCCCAGCTGCAGGGAGAGGGTCCCCACCGGGGCTCTGGTGTGAAGGCCTCGGGACCTGCCAGTCTTATCCAGCAGGCTGGCATAGGCCTGGCTGACCTGCCCCCAGCGAGCAGGGTGCTCGGGAGAGGAGACGAGCAGGGGCTCAGCCGTGCCCGAGCGGTACAGGTTGGTTCTGCCGCTGGGGAAGGGGATGCCGTTGTCGGAGGTGTAGATGACCAGCGTGGAGTTGAGGAACCCGGCGTGGCTCAGCTCTTCCAGGACCAGCCCGATGCCTGTGTGCGGAGAGCAGAGCTGGGCACGTGCTCCGCAGAGATGCAGCCCCCACCTCCTTCCTGCCCCCGCCGCTGAGCTGAGGACGGATGCACAACAAGTCCCAGCCCTGCGTGCCCCATGCCCAGGCCCGCTGCCCCGCCGCCAACCTTGGTCCATGCGCCCGATGGTCGTGTACTGGGCGGCCAAGTCCGCACGAGCCGCAGGAGTGTCTGGAACGAAGTAAGGGACCTGCAGGGAGGAAGCAGCAGCAAGTAAGGGCTGGAGATGCCAGGAGAAGCAGCGTGGGGGTATTAGAGCCAGCAATGCGGAAATGGGGACAGAGCCCCTGCAACCCAGCAAGCTTGGCGGGTCTTCCCACCTCCCACCCCATCCTTACCCCTTTCCAGCATCGCCTCCCAGCAGTGCCAGCAGGAGCCCAGCTACATCCCAGAGGGCTGGGAGCCGGCCTCGGGGCAGCTCCCGACAACCTCGTCCTACCTCCACGTCCTCCGGGCGGTACTGCTGGGGCGTCCAGTCGGGGATCCAGCCCATGCCGCTCTCGCCGTTGCCGAACTTCTCGCAGAAGGGCCCGTACTGGGGCTGAGAGTGGCCGCAGCGGTGGGGGTCATGGAAGGCGACGTACAGGAAGAACGGCCTGCACGGAGAGCGAGGCAGCGACCGTGTGTGATGGAGGCCCACGTGGCGTGAGCAAGGGCTGCACAGCCCCAGGCCCCTCCTGACCCGGCTCCAGCCCTCCATCCGGACCCGGTGGTGCAGCCGGCTTGGGCCACCTCTTTATGCTGATGCCAGCCTGGGGCAGGCAGGAGTGAGTTCACCTGGTTTGGGATGTGCTCAGATTTGGAAAGAGGCTTTCCTACCCGTAAAGCCGGGTCCCCTGTGCCCAGCCAAGCTGCTGGCCCGGGCTGTCCCCCTGGGGCACACGCTGGGACGTGGGCATCAGGCGCATCCTGGAGCAGGACGCAACGTCTCACCTCTCATCCTGGCTCCGGAGGAACTTGCGCACGAGCAACTTGATGCGGGTGATGTTGCGGCCCACCTGCAGCACGGAGCCGTTTTCCTCCGTGTAGGCAAAGTCGAAGGGGTACACTGCCTCCGGCCCCACGTGCTTCTTCCCGATGATCCCTGCAGCAAACGCATGGGGCAAGCAACCGCCTGAGCCCGTGGCCGGAGCGCCAGCTGCTGCCCAGCCTCCCCTGGGGACCGGGGAGGCCTCGTCTTGCTCCGAAGCTGCAGCGGTGGCTGGCAGATGCCCTCCAGCTATCCAGCCCCAGGCTACCCAGCAGCTGAGCAAGAACCAAAGCACCTGAATCTTTTCCCTCTCTATCAGCATAGGACCCTCCACTGCGTGTGGCCCTGCTGCTGCCCCCCTGCCCGTGGCTGTCATACAGAAGCAAAGCTGGAGTTGAGTGTAGGATGTCCCAAGGGCAGCTGGGCTCGGACACGGGCCTTGCCCTGCTGTCCTGGAGCCACAAAGGGAAGGAGCAGAAACCAAAGTAGCCCTGACCTGCCCAAGGGCAATCTAGGATAAACACCTGCGCGGGTGCCCGTGCATAAGCCGGTCTCTGGAGGGGGCAACCGGGGAGCATCGGAGATGCTTCAGCAGCAGCTGGGCACCTGTCGGCCCCTGGCTTGCCGAAGCCTGGCCAGGACTCTGCCGTAGTTGGGGTCAGGAAGGCATTTTACCCCTGCCACGGACTGGTACAAACTGGGGAGGGGTCTTAGGGACACGACCTCTTGAGTATATATTAGCAACCTTTCATAGAAGCAGGGCGTTGCGTGGTCCCCCTGCCTTCCCTGCGGCACGTTTGAGCGTGGTGTCAGGGTTGATGGCGGTTTTACAAAGAATTTTGATTATGGGCTGGTTTGATCGTGCCTCAGGCCGGGGTTGGATTAGACCAGGCCTCCGCAGCTCCCGTCCAGCCCCGCGGCTCTAGGAGTCTATAAGGCGGGTTAGGGGGAGCAGGGCCGGTGCTGCCCGCTGCTCCGCTCCCCCGCGCCCTGCCCCAGCTGGCTACCTGTCCGGATCCGCGCCTGGCCGAGCAGCAGGGGAAGGCTCTGCACCTTGTCGAAGGAGTTGAAGTGGTGCACGTCCTGGTGCAGCCCGTACATCCCGTTCTGGTGCTGCGAAACCGAGGCCTGAGATCAGCTGGGCTGGCTCACACCCCTGCCCCCCCTCCTGCCTGCACGGCATCTGTCCGCCGGTGCCAGCGGGACGGCACCTGCCGCCCCTCGCTGCCAGACACCAGCCTGGGCCAGGAGCCCCCAAGGGAGCAGTTAGACAAAGCCCTGGGGGAGGACCTGGAGGGAGCCCTACCCGACCTGGGGTAAGCCGGTCAGGATGCTGGCCCGGCTGGGAGAGCAGCTGCTGACGGAGGCGAAGGCGTTCTGGAAAACGAGGCTGCGCCGCGCCAGCGCGTCCAGGTTGGGGGTGGCGATGGCCGAGTTGTTGTACACGCCGCTCTCAAACCCGCCATCGTCCGCTGCGCGGGGGAGACGCATGTGGGGTCAGGGGGGCTGCCTGGGCACGCGGACCGGGCGGGGGGCAGTCGGCGAAAATGCTGCACCCGGGCTTGGAGGAGAGAGCCCGGCTTCAGCCCTCTCCTGGCCCTCGGAGC
>NW_005843292.1:162339-172121 GCF_000455745.1 Alligator sinensis
GCCGGGCAAGAAGGAGCCGACTTGGCTTTGCTGCCCCGGCCCCCGCAGCTTGCACCGGGCCGTGGAGGGGAGACCTCCGGCCTGAACCCGTCCCGGGAGGTGTCCTCACCTGCTTCGTGGCTGGCTCAGGACGGCACACGCACCCGCACGCGTGTAAAGCACACGCACACGCACACGCACTGCTGCACGAGCGGGTTCCTTTCTGTGGATCCATGTATTTGCTCCCGGGAGGTGTCCTCACCTGCTTCGTGGCTGGCTCAGGACGGCACACGCACCCGCACGCGTGTAAAGCACACGCACACGCACACGCACTGCTGCACGAGCGGGTTCCTTTCTGTGGATCCATGTATTTGCAGCGCGCCCCAAGGTGGATCTCGCGCCGGGCTCCCTATGCAGAGGTGGCTGGCCTGCCAGCCCAGGTGAGCAGCGCGGTTGTAGACACGGAGTCGTCTCGGGGAGACCAACAGGGCTGATTCCCCGCTTCCCCCTTCCTCGGGCAGGGACCCCGCTCGTGGCGGGGGAAAGGGCCGAGCTTCGGACTCAAGCGCTCCAAGTGCAAGCAGTTTGCTTGCCCTGTGGACAGCACCTCTCGCTTCCAGCACAGCAGGGCCGAGGCCCCCGTGGCACGTTGGTTATCCCGGTAGTAGTATTATTACGTGTTTGTAACGATGCCACGGGCTTCTTGCCTGCCATGCTGCCATCACAGAGGGCCTTCCCACTTCCGGAGTTAGGTCAGTGCTGCCAGGTGAGCACGCCGTGCACACCCCGGCGTCCTCAGTGTTTGCAAGGGGTGCCCTTCGCTGCGGGGGCACAGCGCCTGCCTAGGACCAGCTGGCTGGTCACCCATGGAGTGGTAACACCATGGTTGCAGCGGGTCCCAGGTGCCCGGGGGGTCGAGGTTGGAGCCTGACGGCTTGTACGTTCCTGGAGGTGTTTCTGAGAGCGCCTGAGCAGAGGCGATGCCTTGCAGACGGGTGCACGGGAGCGCCATTCTGGAGGTGCGTGTATTGTAACGGGTGCACGAGTTTTCATCTGGTAGGTTAAGGCAGATATTCAAGGCATATCTGTAAGGCATATAAGACCTATACCTTACGGACACTGTAGTGAGGAACGGCTTGCAGCCGACCACGCTCTGCCCGTTGATCTCGTGCCGAGCAGCGAGGGCCCTGGGACGCCTCCGTGGCGGGAGCATCCGCCAGCCCGGGCCCTGGCAGGGCTGAATGCTCTCTTTGTCCTCGCACAGTACGGTCTCTATTCCTCTTTCGTGGGCTGCTTCGTTTACTGCCTCCTGGGCACCTCCAAAGACGTGACGCTGGGCCCCACGGCCATTATGTCGCTGCTGGTCTCTTCATACGCCTTCCACGACCCTGCCTACGCCACCCTGCTCGCCTTCCTCTCGGGCTGCATCCAGCTAGCCATGGGCCTCCTGCACCTGGGTGAGACGCGGCAGGCCCCGCTCTGCCCCCGTTTCCACGCAATGCATTTTGTTATTCTGTTCAAGCGACACGCTTCCCCCATCTCTGTGCTGTCTAGCTACGGCTTGCAAAGCTTTGCTCTGCGTGTGCATGTGTGGGTGTGCTGCATTCTGCGCCTGAGACCTGCTCACTGCACCCATCTGCATCCGTTACAGGTTTCCTGCTGGACTTCATTTCCTACCCCGTCATTACAGGCTTTACGTCAGCTGCTTCAGTCACCATTAGCTTCAGCCAGGTCAAGGTAGGCCTTTTGCTGTGGCTGTTTCTTTGGTTTAATTTGCCTAGGAGCCCTCAGGCAGCCATGCAAAATCATTCTCGGAGCGTGCACGCAATGTGGCATGGCCAGCCTGCCCCACTGCTGGCGCCCCTGAGCTCCAGGCTGTCTCCATCCTCCGCGCTGCGCGTGCTGCCGGTCCTGCTGATCTGCGGGTGAACGAGGAGAGCACTTCCATGCACACTGCTGGATCGGGTCTTGTAGCCTGACTGTGCAGCCGGACCTGCTCCCCTTGGAAATAGCCCGTCCCCTCTGGCAGGAGCAAGGAGAGAGGTTGTGCCTGGACATATTCACCAAAACTCTCAGCAAATGATGCCTCTGTCTGATTGTTGCTCGCCTGTGGTGGGGTGTGATTTGCTCCGAGGCACTGGGATTGGCCGCGAGGTTGGACTGGCAGGCAGCTGGGCCAGTTCCCTGGTGCCTGGGGTGGTTTTGCGCAATGCTGGGTGAGGCGGGAAGGGAGTGTTTCCTTTGTGGTTGACCGTAATCAGAGACGCAGGGCTAGAAAACAGAGACGGCAGCTAATGTCACGTGGTTGCAACCGGTGCTACATGCAGTAGGAACCGCTGAGCTCCATGGGCCTCATCGCTGTCCCGTTCCCGTGATAGATGAGGCGTGGGGAGTCTGGGGGTGGGTTAAATTACCTGCCTTGGATTCAATGACCGTTAGTGGGGAGGGTTTTGCCAGCCAGGCTCCAGGGGGATGGGGGTCAGGGCCTGTGAGCTGGTTCCCCTCTGAACCCTGGGGCTGGGTGGCACTGGGAGAGGGCAAGGGCCAGGAGAAAAGTCCCCGTCCGGGGCTTGCAGCCTGACGGCAGCACCGTGACGAGCGGGTGGCAGGGCTCACGGTGCGGTGCTGGGCAGTCACGGGGCTCTGCTCGTTTGCACAGAACATCCTGGGGCTGCACGGCATCCCACGGCAGTTCTTCCTGCAGGTGTACGAGACTTTCCGGCGCATCGGGGAGACCAGGTCAGCGACCCTTGTCCGTCCCTTCCAGCAAAGCCCCTCAGAGCAGGGAGCACACCTGGAAAGCTCTCAGCACCCAGGAAGGCCGGGGCATCCTCTCACCCTGGGGAGCTAATTCCTCCGGACTCTGCCCTGAGCTCGCGCAGGGCTCGTGCTCTCTGCAGCCAGTTGGACTGGACAGGAAATGGGCTCAGTGCCCCAACTGCCCAAAAGGGAGGGATGGAGTCAAATTATTTCCCATTGCTCTGAGCCCGTGGCTCTGAGCTCAGCCGCTCGTATCGCCCCGCTATGGTCACAAGCCCAGGGGCGAGCGGGTACAAGGTTTGCTCTGTGCCCGTGGGACCGGGGCAGTGGGAGGTTGAATCGAGGACAGGAGCGGTTTGCCTTGGGATGGCTCCAGTTGGCAGTGGCTCCTGCTATACTCGTCCCTTTGCCCTCGTTAGCTGGGAGGAGCCTTCTCTCGTCAGTGGGGGAAGCTCCCGTGTCTTTCCAGCTGGAGCGTGAGCCCAGAGAGCGGGTCTGCTTGCTGTCAGGACATCTCCACTGCTCGCAATGGGGCCTCGGGGGGTTCCCCCTTCTCAGCAGGGAGAAGCCCTCGCAGCTGTGATGGGTGCAACGGCTCCCAGGCTGGGCACTGATCCGAGCTGTTTGTAGGGTCGGGGATGCCACCCTGGGGCTGGCCTGCCTGGTCGTGCTCACGGGGCTCAGGTGCATGAAGGGCCACGTCCCCCGGGGCTGCCAGATGGAGCCGCTGCTGGTCAGGATGGGTCATCTGATCGTCTGGGCCACGGCGACAGGTTGGCTGGGTTTGCACGTGCCCTGCACCAACGTGCCGCGGGGCCGGGGCGGGGCCGGGGCTGCTCCGGGCCAACGGAGGGAGGAGGTGGCATGCACAGCCCTGGGGTCCGGGGGCTCCGGGAAGAGCGATGGGGCTGGGACCTTTCCCTGCCAGGCCTGGGTCTCACCCAGGGACCATGAGCTGTTGTAAGAGGACGGCTGCTTGGGGCCCTGGCATGAGATGGCCCTGCCCGGACCATCGGTACCTGCCCCTGCCGGAGCAGAGACCCCTGGGACCTGTGCTTGGAGGGCATCGCCTCCCGGGCTAGGATGAGCTGCCAATGCACATCTCTCCTCTGAGCCCCCCAGCAGCCTGTGGGTGCTGCGGGCATGGCACGATGCCTTCACTCTGCTCGCTTCCTCCCTGCTGTAGCCCGCAACGCCCTCGTGGTCCTGTTTGCTGGCCTGGTTGCCTACTCGTTCCAGGTGACAGGCTCCCAGCCCTTCGTGCTCACCGGGGAGACGCCCAAGGGGCTGCCTCCCTTCCAGCCGCCTCCTTTCTCCAAGGTCACGGCCAACGGCACCGTCCCCTTTGGCGAGATGGTTCAGGTGGGTGAAGCGGGGGGCTGAGGTGGGGCTGGAGGGGGGTGGGCTCGTCCCAGGTGTGCTTCTGTCGTGCTGCACCTTTGCAGTGGGAAGAGGCAGAAATCCATATAGGAGTGGGGGTCTCGCCCCCTTACGGGACCCCCCTGTATCTGGGGACTGGTGGAGCCTCGGGAATGCTGCCAGCAGCTCCGCTTGCACGGCCCTATGCGAGACCCTGGCATGCGGTCGGCTCTCCCTGCTGCTCTGGGACATGACGGGGGGTGGGCATCCTCACCTGGGCACTCCCTGCTCTCACACCTCTTCCTTCCCTTGCCCAGGACCTGGGAGCTGGGCTGGCCGTGGTGCCACTCATGGGCCTCCTGGAGACCATCGCAATCGCCAAGGCCTTTGGTAGGGCTGTGCCAGGCTCCCGCGGGGTTTTGGTGGTCCCGGGGAGGAGGGTCTGGGGCCTCTGCACACGGGAGAACACTTGCATTTCCCTCCTTTACTGGGAACACTGGGCATTTCCCTCCTCCCTCTCACCTGCTGCCCCAGGAGGGCAGTTTCTGTGTATCTGGGTGGAGGAGAGGGGCTCTCCATGGGTCTGTCCAGCCCTGGCTGCTGCACAGTCTGCATCTGTGTCGGGGTGGGGGGTCTCATGCCCAGGGGACGTGGGTGAAGAGGCCCAGCAGGGTCTGTGTTTTGGGCAGCCCTAGGTTTCCCTCCCCTGCCCCACCAATGGCTTTCTTACTCCTCCATGCACCCTGCTTGCCCGGGCACCGAGGTTGTTGTGCAGGCCACGGGTGGGATTTGTGGCCATGGGCAGCTGTGGGGTACCGAGGCAATGCCTCCCTGTCACTCCTTTCTCCTTCCAGCCTCGCAGAATAGCTACAGAATCGACCCCAATCAGGAGCTGCTGGCCATGGGTAAGAGCCCAGCCCGCAGGGGAGCCAGGATGGGCTGTGGGGCTGCTCCAGAGACCCAGCCAGGGGGTTGGGGTCCTGCCCCCACCCGTCTGTTTGCTCCCTGGGGGTGGCAGGAGTCCGGGAAGGGGTTGAGGGAGACTGGCTCACCCCGTCCCCCTGGGCAGCATCCCATCCGGTGACTGCACCACTCAACACCCCTTCTCTTCCCTCCGTCTCCCCCAGGCTGCACCAACCTCCTGGGCTCCTTCGTCTCATCCTACCCGGTCACGGGCAGCTTTGGGCGGTGAGTAGCCCCTGTGAGAAGGGCCCGGCTGAGCAACTCAGTGCTTGGGGTGGAAGGGGCCACGGGAGGGTCTCTGGTACTGGGGCAGGGGAGCCCAGGCTGGCCCGTGCGGGGCGCATGGGGCTGAGTCGGCTGCATTTCCCCTGCTCCCGGCCACTGAGGGTTTGCTTCTGCTGGGCGGTTGGTGCCTCCTTCCCTTCAGCCTGTAACAGTGCACGTGCTTTGCATCCCAGGACTGCAGTGAATGCACAGTCTGGTGTGTGCACCCCAGCCGGGGGGCTGGTCACAGGTGGGTGCTGGCGCTGCCCTTGCGCCCCTCATCCCCATGCCCTGGGCCTGGCTGGGCAGCCCCTCGGCTGTTAGTGAGTCCTGCGTTGGGGCCCCATGCGTGGGGTCGAGGGGAGGTTGTAATGGCTGGGGCTGGGGAGGCCGTGCCCAGTGGGTTGGTGCCAGCATGCCCGTGTCTCACCACGTGCCTTGTCCCCGCAGGGACCTTGGTCCTGCTCTCCCTGGCCTACCTGACCTCCTCCTTCTACTACATTCCCAAGGCGGCGCTGGCTGCCGTCATCATCGGGGCCGTGGCTCCCATGTTTGACGCCGGGATCTTCAGGACGCTGTGGCGTGTTAAAAGTAGGGGCATGAGCCACACGCACTTGTCTGGGTCTGGCCTACTGCCCTCCCTGCCTCAGCTCGGTGCCCCACGCTGGGTCTAGGGCGGTGGGGACGGGCCCTGCTTTGGTCGAGGGCGTTCATCGGGTTGACTGCACACGTCTTCGTGCACATACAGCTGGATGCAAGCATCGTCTTGTGACTCACGTGGGAGCTGCCGGTGCAGGAGCTGCAGAGAACAGTCCTGGGCGTGACATTCCCGTGCCCAAGCACCACACTGGAGCGGTGCCTGCTCACACCCGTGTGCTCTGCACCCTGCCAGGCCCCCAGGCTGCTGGGGTGCCCCAGGCCAAGAGGGGATGTTGCCCCATCCTAGCACCGTGGAAGCCCCAGCACTTCTGTCACGCTTTCTCTCGGGGATGCTGGCCTGCTGCTTTCCTCCAGAGACTAGACCTTGGCCCCAGCCTGCCCGCCCTGCAACCCCGTTACATCAGTGGTCTGCTCAGGATTGAAGCCAGAAGGCTTATTCCAGCACCAGACCCTGAACCATCTGCACCCCTGAATAGAGACCAGGGGCTTCTCCTCCCGCCCCAGGCGCTGCAGCTGCGTCAGCCCAGGTGAGAGGGCAGCGTGGGGCAGCACCTGGCGTCTGTCTTCCAGAGCTCGACCTCGTGCCGCTGTGCGTGACCTTCGTGCTGTGCTTCTGGGAGGTGCAATACGGCATCGTGGCTGGCATCCTGGTCTCGGGGATCCTCCTGCTCTACACCATTGCCAGGCCCCCAATAGAGGTTCGGTTCAGGCCTCCTGCAGCATCAGGAGGGCTTTTTCATCTGTGCAGGTCTCTCCCCCCGGAGCGGTGGCTGGATGCATTGCGGTGCCTCTAATGTTGCTCCTGCAGCCTTCCTCCGTATCACCGTCTCCGGTCGGACATGGGGCCATGAGGACAGGAGGGAGGGATAAGCCCACACAGCTCCGAGCGGGGTGGGTGCCCTCTCAGCACTGCCGACACGCTCTCAGTGCACGCAGCTGTGGGGTAGGAGATGATGTGAGGTGGGAGATGGGGTGAAGGCTCCACTGTCTGCCCCTACAAAGCAAGGCATAGAGGCTTGTGACCATATGCCCATTTCTCTCCAGGATAGGAGGGGGAACAGAGGCCATCACGGGGTCCTGGGCACGTTCCAGCCCCCTCTTCTGCTCTCTCTTCTGCAGGTCTCCGAGCAGGGGGTGCTTCTCCTGCAGCCTGCGAGCGGCCTGCACTTCCCAGCTGTCGAGCACCTCCGGGAAGCCGTGCACCAACGGGCGCTGGCAGGTACGGGGCGCTGTGCCGGGGCTGGCAGCCTGCCACTGGGGTTTGGCAGATCCTAGAAACACTACAGGACAATCCCACCGTCCCTCCACACATGGCCCAATTCATGCTACCCTTGCAGGCCAATGCCTGGGGATGTTGCACCCACCTGTAAGGAGCTGGCTGTCTCCTAACCACCCCCCAGACACCCTCCTGCCTACAGCGAGGCTATGAAGGCACAGACCTCAGGATGTAGGTCTACAAGGGACCTCAGGTCCCCTTCTTCTGTTCCAGTGTCCCAAACCCTTGCACGAGTGAGGGGATGCTGCTGCCAAGCTCATCCCTGTGCCTCCTGCCCCGTAAGGCCACTCCAGGTGCTGCTGGGCTTGCTGCGAGGCGCCCACGTGATGCTCTCCCAGCAGGGTCACCAGCGCGCTGCGTCGTCCTGGACTGCACACACATCAGCAGCATCGACTACACGGTCGTGCGGGGGCTGGCGGACCTGCTGCAGGAGTTGCTCAAGAAGGGCATCTCCCTCGTCTTCTGCAGCCTGCAGGTGCGTGTGGCCGTGGGCAGCAGCGTCAGCTGGCCAGTCTGGGGGGCACCGCTACACGCGTGCTGCCCCTCAGGCAGTGCCGTGATCTGTAATAGCATGGGCATGGCAGAGAGGCGCAGCTCCACTTGTTTCTTTTGGGGGGGCTGCAGCTGCAGCGTACTGAGCACCTGAGCCTTGTCCTTGCCACGGTGCCGCCACGTGTGGAGAGGACAGGCCCCAGCGGGCTGGGGGGAGCGTGGGGGCTTGGGCCAGCCCTCTCCATGGCTGCAGTCGAGATGGGGGATGCTGTGCTGTCCCTCTTCTGCTGTGGCCGCAGGGCCTGGGGGTCACCGGGCTGCACCAGGTGTGCGTACGGGGTGGGGGCTGCAGCTCTCGCCGTCCTGTGGTTGAGTTTTAAGGGTGGGTTTGGCATGGCCCATCCTTCAGGACGAGCCATTTGGGGGCCCTGGCAGGCTCCGAGTGCTGGAAGCGGGATGCCGTGACACCCCTCTGCCCTCTCCCCCCAGCCTCATGTTCTCCATGTCTTGCTGTCTGCGAACCTGGAAGGATTTCAGCATTTCCCCAGCCTGGAGGAGGCAGGTGAGCAAGGCCAGGGTCCTGACCGGGGTAGGGACAGTGCCTTGGCTCAATACCTGCTAAGACACCTGCTGTGGTCTTCCTGGGCCCTGTCTGTGTGCCAGCCTTGGCTCCTGCTTGACTGTGCACGGTCCAGTACGGAGCAGCGGCCTCCAAAGAAGTGCCCCAAGCACTTGGGCCGGGAGCTGCTGCCAACTGGGGCTGGGGGAGGCCCCTAAGCGGAGCCCTCCCTGAGCGTGCAGGCGCACAGGCGCATGGCTTTGCAAGGCTCTGGGGCCCTGTACCGGCCTAAGAGACCTCCCATGCTTCAGCCTCTGCAGGGCTAAGCCGGTGGGTGAGTCCCAGCTGAGCCAGCCCTTGACTTTCAGCATCTCCTGTTCTCCCCCCCTTCCTCCTCTCCTCCCCGGACCCACCTCACCCATGTCTCCAGTAGAGCAGGAGCTGCAGGGCAGCCATCGGGTCCTCTTCCATGATGCCGACGAGACCACGCTGCTGACGCCAGGGCTCATCCAGTGAGAACATGGCTCTGGCCATCCCGCCATCTGCCCCCCGCTGCCACCCAGGGCTGCTTTGGGGGGCTCTGGAAGAAGGATGCGTGCCAGCGCTCCCGGTCTGCTCCTGGGGCACTTCCAGGCAACACAGCTGGAGGGGAGGGAACGCTCCTCTAGGCAACACTACACGCGACGGGAAGAAAACGCATCTCACCCGGCTGCGGCTCTCTTGTTTCTCTGTTGTAGGGGGCACCGAGAGCCTGGCGCTAGCTGGGGCTGGGGAGCTTAGCTCTGCCTGGGGGCAGCGCGGAGGCATTGCCTTGCGCGCACTTTAGCGTCCCCCTTGTTTGCGGGATGGAGGGGACGATGCCTGAGAATCGTGCAAAGCTCCTTGCAGGAAGAAGGCAGGGAGACGCCAGCCCTGCCACCTGCCTGTAGGTTGAGGATGGTCCACATTGAGACCTGGCAGAGGGGCAGCAAGTCTGGGGCGCTCTGGCCGTGGCCACCACTCATCCGGAGGGCTCGGTGAGGGCGCTGGCACGTTGTAGACAAGGAAGGGGACTCCTGGAAGCGAGCTGGTGGGCAGATGGGTGGAGGTGGCCTTTGGGCACTGTGTGCAGGTCTCTGGGGTTGTCTTTGCTCTTTGTTGTCGATCCCCTGCACACCACATCTCTGCATGTGCTTCGCCTGTGTGGTGGGCCGGGGTCTAGTGCTTAGCTTTGGGCAGTTGGGCTTGATGTGGCCCTGCTCCCCGCAGTTATAGCACCCCCTCCTTTCCCAATTGGGTGGTCTGTCCGAGTCTGGGGCCGCCTTGCGCTCGGCAGGAGGTGGCCCTCTTTCCCCTTTTTGACCTGGGCCTCCCTTCCCCCCTCTTTGCTCCTTCCCAGAGTAGGGGGGCTGCTCACGGTTTAGCAACAGTCGGTCTGCAATTTCTGCGGCCTCGTAAGCATCTTTGGGGTCCCTGTCCCTGACCAGGGTC
>NW_005843292.1:172378-173467 GCF_000455745.1 Alligator sinensis
CTGTGCAGGCCCTCCGCCATGTCGCTTTCTACCAGAGCAGACAAGTACATCATGAGCTTTTCCTCCGGCACCTTGCACCGCTGGGCTTGTCTTTCGAAGTTGCTTAGGAACACCGCAGGATCGTCTCCCTCTCGGTAGCGAGCGAAGGCCGAGATGTCCAGTTTGGGGCGTTCCCCAGATGCTTGCGGAGGGTTCGCGTTTCCCCCGTTGTTCTGCAGACGGAGCTGAGCCTCCAGCTTTTTCTCCTCCAGCTCCAGCCTTTTCACTTCTAGCTGTCGTTGTTCCCTCTCGCGCTGGGCCTCCAGCTCCAGCTTTTTTGCCTCCAGCTCCAGCCTTTTTAACTCCATCCTCTTCAGCTCTAGCTCACGGAGTCTCTGCCGCTCCCCCTTGGAGGGTGATCTCTCGGCGGCCTCTGGGCTTGAGGTGTTGAATCCCTCAGGGCAGGCATCTCCCTCCCTGGTGTGCATGACAAAAGCCTGGTGCCTTGGGGGAAGATGCTCTGGTCACCTGGGCAGGGGGGAAAAGCCCGGCCCTGCGCACGGGCCCAGGTAGCCAGGGATGCTTGGTAGATTGGTTGGCTTGTGGCCAGTATTGGCAGCTTCAATTGGACCGGGCTGCTGAGGTCAGAGAGGGGATAAAAAGGCCCGGGCCAGGAAGAAGGGCAGCCATTAGCCATGCGGTCATCCAGGTGAATCTGAAACCGGCTCTCTCCTCATCACCGCATGCTGCAAGAGTGCCCTGCCTCCAGAGGAAACAGCAACCACCTCTGGACGATGCGAGTGAGTAACATACTCGAGATCCGATCAGATATTTAGATTCCTGTAAGATTTCTTGATATTGCTCTACCTTTTACCCTGTTTCTGCCCTACCCCTGTAATCAATAAAGTTCTCCTTTGTAACCGGTGTGGGAGACTTATTGAGGGGTGGGACTAAATTATGCCAAGGAGGCCCCTTAGGTCGGTGGACTAAGGGAGACTTTTTCTAATCAGCCCCTGACTTGGGGAAGTGCCCAAGTGCCTTGTACTGGGTCTAGCACCCATTGGACGATCAGGCCTGTGTTTTCCAAGGTGCGCAGAGCCAGAAGTGAGT
>NW_005843292.1:173503-174073 GCF_000455745.1 Alligator sinensis
AGGAACCCCAGGCTAGCGGGTGTGCTCCAGGGAAGGGGTCGGCCGGACGGGAGGCACCCCAGGGAGGCACTCGGAGCCTGGAAGGTGGTCAGTGCAGGGAGGTGGGCGGCTCAACGCAGGAGCGCCCCCCACTGGCCCACTACGGGGCACTGGATGGGGGATGCAGCGGAGGGGAAGGGTGTGACTACGGGGCACTGGATGGGGGATGCAGCGGAGAGGAAGGATGTGGCGGGCGCCTGGCTCCGGACCGTGAAGCCTGCTGTACTGTGCACACCAAGTTTGGTCCCAGCAGGACGCCCTGCCTGCTCCAAGCCTCCTCGCCGCCTTGTGAGAAAGTCTTTAAACCAGGGGGAGAGGCAGTGCCTGCTGCCATCTCCCCAGGCCAGACTGCCTCCGTGCCAGCCTCAGCTCGCAGGGACACAGAGCTGCCGGGCAGGAGAGGAGGTGGCAGAACGACTTCGTAAAGCCGTGGTTATAAACTGGCTCGGGAGGAGGGCTTGTTTGTGAGGGAGGGAGAAGCCTGTGCCCGAACAGTAACCCTGCGTGAGTCATGGTGCCGCCAGGCTCAGC
>NW_005843292.1:174127-175327 GCF_000455745.1 Alligator sinensis
AGCAGGGACTCGGGACCAGAGCGAGAAAAGAAACTGAAAGCAGGAGGCGGCCTCGGCGGAGCTGCCAGGGTCTGGGGTCTGGCGGCAGGGGATTTGGGGAGGGGTGGGACAGCTCTGCCCACGTGGAGGAGAGATTTTGCAGCCAGGCTGTAGGGCCGGACCTGGGCCCCGGGGCCTGCCTGGAGCAGCTGTGCTGACTTTGCAGCCAGAGGCTGCCCCAAGCCAGTCCCTGCTCCCCGGCGCCGGCCGGCCGGCCGGCCATCTCCCCTGCAAGCCTGCTCTCCAGATGGAGCAAAGGGCCTTGAGCTCCCTGGAGGGGATAAGAGAAAGCTCCGGCTTCTCCCCCAAAGTGACGGGCGCCGGAGCCTCAAAGTCAAGTCCGAGCCGAGAGCTAAGGAGGCCGCTTCCGAGAGCCGGAGCCACGGCGAGACCAATCTTCCTCGCTTCTCCTCGCGGGCCTGCTCCTGCAAGCGCGGCCCTTTGCACCGCCAATGCCTGTGTCTTGCGCAGCCGTGGCAAGGAGCGGGCTGCCCCGGCCCCGGCCCCGGCCCCGGCCCTCCAACCGCCCTGGCACTTCTGCGGGTTATTTCTGTTACAGCCCAGGGGTGGGGGCGCTTCGCCTGAGGGAGAGGCTTCGGGGAAGCGCAGCTCATGCTGATAAAGCTTGGTCTAAGGGCAGAGGCCTGCGGGGCTCGGCGGCTAGGGATGCGCGGAGCAGGGCAGGGCAGGGCTGCGCGGTGCCCGGGCCCCACGATGCTGCCTCATCGTCGCGGGCCTTTTCTCGCCCAAGAGCGAGTGTTATCGGGGCATGCCTTCGCCTTGGGGGCGGGCAAGCCGGGCGGCCGCCTGGGGCCACGCGCTGTATCTAAATGCAAACGAGTGACACGGACTATCTGTATTATCCGCACTGCGCGAAGAGACTTTCGTGGCGGCGTCACGGACGGGGCGAAGGGGAATTGCAATCGCAAGTGCCCGACTCGCTTGTAGGTCATCGCAGTGAAGCCCCCAACCTGACCGCTGGCCCCCCTGCCCCCCACCCCCCCGGGCTGGCCAGGGGTGCAGGCTGGGGCGGGCTGAGCAGCTCGGGACAGGGGACCCGACCCGACCCGACCCGACGCGGGCTGGAGACGGTCCTAATGCGAATGAGAATAAAAGGCTGGCTCCCGGCTCGCTCCCAGCGCCCGGCTCGGCGCCCGCACT
>NW_005843292.1:175684-177543 GCF_000455745.1 Alligator sinensis
ATTGCCCCGGGCGGCTGGCTGCATGCTAGGGGGCGGGGAGGGGCATTGCACTGCTGCCCGGCCCGGCCCGGCCGCGCCCGTTGCACGCCCGGAGGCTGCAAACCGGGGGGCGGGGCATGCGGCATGCCCCGCCTCCTCCCCGCCTGTGCAGCGGCCTGCGCTTTGGCACCACCTGCGGGGGGGAGGGGCGCGAGGCATGCTGGGACTTGTAGTGAGGAAGCAATTTGCATCCCGGTGGCCGAGCTTTCGCAGGGGAAGTGGTTAAAAGGCGAGCGGCCGGAGGGGCTGGAGCTCATTTGTATGCTAGCCAGGCCCTTTGGGGGCTGCCCTTGCGCCCCCGCTTGCAAGCTGACTGGGTAGGTGGGGGGGCTGGGGGCTGCTCTGCCAGCGGGGACCCCCTTGCACGCAGGGGTGCGCCCGGGGTGGGGGCACGGCTTGCAGCTGCCCCTGCCCGCGCTGGGACCCCGATCCCTGCAAGCCTTGCAGCGGTCCCAGCTCCCCAGGCCACTGCCAAGGCCCCTGTTGGCCACCGGTTTAAGGGGCAAAGTGAGGACGGGGGGCTCGGCAGCTCGGCTGCCCTGGGCTTGCCGTGGGGCGCGGACGGGCCGGAGGCTGCCAAGCCCCTCGCCCGCGGGAAGGGGAAGTTCGGGCTCTGCCGCTGGCGGCGGGGTAGCTGTTTCCTGGCTGTCCGAGCTGCCTTGTAAACGGTGAAAGGCAGCGCGGAGCCGAGCAAACGACCTGGGAAAGGCTCAGGGATGCTCCCGGGGCCCGTGTTGGTCTGAGACCGGGAGAAAGGCACAACTGGTTAGGGTTAATGGTCAGGGAAGCGGTTACTTGTGTCTGGAGCCGGAGCTGGAAGACCTGGGCCGCGAAGGACCTGGTTAGCCGGTGCTGACTCGCCCAGTGGGTCGCTCCTTGTTCCTGGAGAGGCTGAAGAGGAAGATGCCCGGAGAAGCGGGCAGGGAGAGGCTTTTCTTTGTTAGCTCTAGACAAGCAAAGCCAGCGCAGTTATAGGAGGTGGAGCGAGACCAGGCAGGCTGGTTTGGGGGCCCGGACAGCTGGAGCCTTGGGGCCGGGGGTGTCGGGGACCGGAAGGGCAGGTCTCCCAGTCCAAGGAGCCAGGGAGCCGCGCCGGGCTGGATGCAGAGGCCCGACGAGGCCGGGGGGAGTCCAGTCCGTCACACCTGCCTCTCTTCCCGCGGGCAAGGGGAGGACGGGCGCCTGCCACCTCGCAAGCAGGGCTGCTCCCAGGCTGCGCGCGCGGTGTTGGCGATTCCGGCTTTTGTAACAGTTCTCGCTCGTTCATTTGCACTCGCTTTTTAGGGCAAATAGCTCGGCATCTGAAGCTCTGCAGCCTGGGGCAGGGTGGGTGGCTCTCCCGTCCCGGTCGGGCTGGCAGCCGTTTGGCCCCTTTCGCCCTTTCATTTCCAGACGGGAATTCCTCACAATTAGCAGGGTCACGTGACTAACGAGCATCGTGCTGCCATTTTTTAATTTATTTTTTAAAAATACTTCTTCCTGCCCATACAGGCTGCCTGAAGCTTTGCCCCGAGGCAGCGGCGCGCAGGCATGGAGTGCCCTCGGTGCCACTTTGTTTCTCAAGATGCTTCTCCCAACTTCTGCAGCAACTGTGGGCTCCTGCTGGGACCCTCCCTCTGCACAGGACCCCCCACCACGGACAAAGGTAGGAGGCCTGGGTGGGGAGGGGTGTTTGGGGACCGCAGGATCCCTTGCCCCGCTCTGCCCCTGGCCTGGGTCTGCCCAGGTGACCCCTGCCCTACCTGCCCCTTTGTGTTCAGGTGGGTCACGTGACCTGGCCAGACAAAATCGGGGCGGGGGGGGCTCTCTTCTTTCCCAGA